>NC_056741.1:156506332-156518832 GCF_019279795.1 Protopterus annectens
TATTGGGAAACTTATGAGCAGACATATGGAAACCTTCATTCTGGTAGGGGGTGGTAACAAACATAGCTTGGAAATTGCTTCAAAACAATGCAAACCAGATTGCCAAGCACATATGCCCATATGTGGATTTTCACACAAAAAAAAAATCCTAAAATTACAGGCGATTAAGTAGAATTACATTCTAAAGTTAGATTTCAAATTCATTTTTTCCTGCATGATCTTATTGATGTGTCATTAGTAGTTTTCAAATCCTTTTGAGAAAGTATGAGCAAAGTATGACTAATTAATCAATGAAATAAGGAAAAAGAGAAAAAAATTAACCTAGTTACAAGAAATTAGAGGAAATAATAAAGCGCAAGAGACAATAAGTAGCAGGACTACATACAGAACTAAATGTAATGCATCAAGCAAAGTTAGATGTGGCATGAATGACATTTCTGTGCCTGTACATGGGGAGATGGTTCCTTTGGAAGTGTGAGACACTTCTAATGGTTGTCATTTTATTTATAATAATATGGATCTAGGAATCAATTAATTTATATTTAATAATTTTCTGATATTAAAACAAGAGTATTAGCAATGGGTCTACCAGTTGGTGCAGAGGGTTCAGGTTGTGAGATGTAGTTCCTGTGGTACATGGTTTGCTTTCTTTAGTCCTTATTTGCCTACTGTGTAACATTGAGCAAGACATTTTCCTGGGTTGTCCCTGGGCTTGTCTGGTTAGCAAATATGTATTATTAGGTCACAGCCAGATTTCTATCAATAGGAAATGCAGTTATTTTAATGTTCATTGTGATATGATTACATTTACCAAACAGTTTTCATAATATGCACAGTATGTATATGAGAAAACAGATTTTGTAGTACAGAATCAAAACTGACACTATTCAGATATCAGCTTGAAAAGTGGAGTGACCTGTTCATTGTCACATGTTTATTAAAATAAGTCATATTATTCTGAGGAAACAAATAGTAAAAGTTGGCTTAATAATGTGCAGAATATAAAAAAATTAACCTTTAAGAATGTTATTTATTTGATGATGAAAGATCATGTAATGTGGGAAATAAAAAGGGTACTAACTGGAATTTTTTTAGGGAACCACCAATCATAAAATACATGATTTTATTACATATCAGGGCAAAAAGAGAGGAAATGTAAGTTGCAGATTGGTTTGTGTAAGTGTCACAAAAGCAGTAGAAAAGACAAAGGTATATATAGGGCAAATGCAAATGCTGTCATATGTAGCAGGATTCAGGGATGTTAAATCCTGACCTTTGTGAAATAAAGTTAAACAAGCAGGTATTTCTGAAGTTATCACAGGCAAATGAAAGATGTATTTATTCTCAGTGAGAAAATGGAGAATGTGCAAGATACAAGTACTGCATAATCATTGTGTATACCTTAGCAAGTTGTACATTTTTCACATACCAAAGGAGCTGATAGCTCACCATACGCTTGGATTACCAATCTGTTTCCAGGTTGTCGAAGATTTTAAAAAGTGCACTTAGCTGTAGCAATTATTTAAATTATAAAAAAATAAACAAAGCATAAGAATCTGTCTAGTTCCAACCTCACCACCATGAGTGTTGAGGAAAAAAAAAAATTTATTTATTTTATTTATCATTTGTTGACCGGGAAAGTCCGACTAGGTTCCACAGAGCCTGTTTTCAGCGGAGGCCCGGAGAGAAATGCTCCAGATGCATGTCTTTGGAATGAGCTTTAGAATAAATATAAATAGAATAATTTATTCTAAAGCTCCAGAATGAGCTTTAGAATAAATAGAAAACAGTAAAAAAAAGAGAGAGAACAGAGAAACTAGTGGTCTTAAAACCTCATTGATGAGCTCAGTCACAATAATTATAAAACTTCAGTAATGAGGATGGTACAAAATAGGTGCTAATGGATTAGTGATGATTATAGAGTATGCATGTTGTTGTTCTTCTTTCAGCTTTTCCCAGTTAGGGGTCGCCACAACGGAACTCCGGTCCTCTAATGATTAGCAGTAGATTTTTACGGTGCTGAGGTGCCAGCTTGACACCCAGCATATCTTTCGAATGCCACTCGACCATGGGGAGGACATGCAGACTCCACACAGAAGGTGCTCCAGCCGAGAATGGAACAGGAGAACCTCTTGCTGTGAGGCAACAATGCTACCGCTGCACCACCGCGATACACACAGTAGTGTTACCATGTCATGAATATAAAGAACACCAAGTGATGGTACATTAAAAATGTGTGAATGATGACATGATGACTGACTTAAATTGTCTTCCGAGTACCATACAACTGTACATGGGTAGTCAGTCTCACTACTAGGAGAATTACACTGTTATTGCTCCAAAGAGTAATAATTGCTTATCATTTGAAATAAGGAAATCTAAAATATGCAGACGAATGGTAAAGTTAGCTGTATATAACTGGGAAGACAGTATTGTCTCTTTTAGCAGCACAACACTTCTGGTTCAACGTACTAAAATCACTTGGAAAGTTTTTATTGAGCATGTGGGTTAACATGAACGATACTGTCCTTGCTGCTTATACAGCAACAAATAAGCAATAAATAATTCAAGTCTATTATTTTCATCACATAACTGCATTTAGGTTGCCGTATTTATTACTGCTTGTTGGTAGCCTTATTATACTGATGACAGTATTCTACTAAATTGCTGCTTTATTTGTGCTGTCTGTTACTGCTGTGATTGTGAGCTACTATTTTAAAGCAATCTACTGATTAACTGTATTTCATTGATATGATATCTACTGCAATTCATTACTGTTTAACTGCATTTCACTACATTCCATTACTGTTTTTTCATACTGTGAATTCTGTTGTTTTGACTGTAAGTGGTTAATCTGTGCTTCATTGTGAATTTTTTTACTGTGTTCTTAACATTAAAATTAAGTAGCATAGTCTAGATACAGGTCTACTGCATCCAGAACTTCAGCTGTGTGGTTTTTAACCCTTTTTGGGGTAATCCAGTTACAAATTTCCCCTTAGTAGCACTTGTGTTATCACCTAGTAGTACTACTCTTAGACCTTCTTCCCTTTACCCTTTTAGCTCTTTCTGGCATCTCTCCCTCAGTTTCTGATAAATATGGATGGACAATTTCCTACATTTTCTCCTGCCAGTCTGGTTGATATGGGCATCCTGAGACAGTGTAGCAACTGCCTCATGTAAATGAACAACCCACTACTTCTACCACCTAGGAACACAATTTGTGAGAGATGCAATTACATCAAACACCTAGTGTCATTGCTCTCTCCCCGACAAACCAGTATATCTGGCAGTGAGAAGGGTGGCAACACAAACACCACACCTCAAACACCACCCACACCTACACAGCACACCCCCACATATGCGGAGGTCCTCAACAAAAGCATACCCAAGCAAAAGAGATCTCCAAGGCATAAATGCACTCGAACTCCACTGCCCACCACACCACACACCACACATAGTCCACACACCTATGTCTCACAGCCACTAAGGTCTAAACATAAACCCAACATATTAGTCATAGGAGATTCCATTGTGAGACACACAGATGTGCCCCTCACCAGGCTGGATATGGAAAAAGTCACAGTTAGTTATTTGTCAGTTTCCAGATTCCTCCATATCACCAATGCACTCAAGTCTCTCAACAGGTATTGTTATGACTCTGTCATAGTCCATGTTGGAGTGAATGACTTGAGACGTACCTCCATGGACTATATGAAAAGACATGCTGGAGTGAATGACTTGAGACGTACTTCCCTGGACTATATGAAAAGAGACATGATCAAGCTAGCTGAATACATGTCTCAGGCAGGTATGTTCCTAGCCTTAAGTAGCATTCTACCATCACCCAGAATGATGCCTCAATACAAACAGAAAATTATTGACTTTAACAATTGGCTTAGTTTCTGGTGTCATTCTAAGGGGATCCAGTACCTGGTAGCCTGGGATGACATGATTGACAAACCACAATACTTTGCCAGAGATGGCCTGCATCTGTCTCCCTTGGGCTTCAGGTTCCTGGCAAAGGCTTTTGCCTCCCCATAGTGCCTTTTTAGGCAATGCCATGAGGTCAAAAATACCAACATGAAAATTTCATCAAAACGTAAATTAAAGATCATCCTGCTAAACACTAGGAGTCTAAACATGAAACTGCACTCATTGCAAGCATTCTTAACCCTGGAAGAAGCTGACATTTGTGCTGTCACAGAAACCTGGTTCAAAGCTGCGGAGAGCACCCCATCCATACCAGGTTACTTACTCATCTTATCATTCATTCAGACCCCAAACCGTGGGCAGCAAAATAAAAGGAGGTGGAGTTGCAATATATATAAAAGACACACAAACCTCTAGGCTGACCAAACAGTATGATGCACAGGAAACACTTCAAGTAAAGTTAACAATTGACAAGACACCTATTCAAATCATAGCTAGCTATAGGCCTCCAACTTTGACTTAAGATGCCCTCTCCACTTATCTGGACCTCTTCAAATCTATCAAGATTCAACTCTTCACCCTGATCCTGAGCGACTTTAACTATCCAACCATAGATTGGAAGAAATTCTCATGCCAAAACACAAATGTCCAGAGATTCCTTGATTTTGTCAATGCAAATGCCTTGGACCAGTTGGTCGACACCCCCACAAGAGGTGAAAATATCTTGGACTTGGTATTAACCAACATGAGTAAGCACAGCAGCATCCCTACAGTGTCATCATCCCTGGTAAGATCCAACTAAAAAGCAGTCACTTTGAAGTCACCATCTCCCCCAAGTCCCCCTAACTAGGGTAAAACAAAAAATACTTCTCCAAAGCTGATTACAACCTCCTGAGGAAAGGTATAAACAGCTTCACAGCTCCTCCCCCATAGGAACTGGCACATATGTCCAGACCTAAGTACTATATGAGCATTTATATAGTTGCATGGAATCAGGAATACCAGACAGGATGAAATCCTCCTCCTCAAGGAATCTACAATAAATAAACTATAATAAAAGGAAAAAAATTGCTGTCCAGGACCAAGAAGGAGCAGGTGCCTAATTGGAAGCAATCTCTCCTTAGCCTGAACAAGCAAATAAGAGCACTAGTGAAATCCTCCAAAGCAAAGTTCGAGTCCAAACTGGCCACATCTATTAAAGACAATCATAAGGCCTTCTTCCACACCCCCACCAGGGGCAACAATATCCTAGACCTAGTCATTACCAACATGAGTGACCGGTGTTCCACACCTGAAGTCAACTCCTTGTTGGTCCGATCCGACCATAAGCTTATCACCCTTGATATTCACATCCTGCCACCACCCCTCATTAAGGAAACCACAGCAAAAAATTCTCCAAAGCCAACTTCATGCTTCTTAAGACAGAAGTGGTGAACTTCATGACACCCATGCAGATGGACAATACACTTACAACTGCTGAATCCTACACAAATGCACTCTATAAGCACTTACACGAGTGCATGGATCATGCTATCCCAAACAGAAGCAAGACGCTATCCTCCAAAAAAAGGAAGCCAATCTAGTGCTCCCCTGCCATAAACTGTACAACAGAAGGAATAAACTGTTGCAAAAAAGAGCAAAATCCCATGAGTGGAGGAGCTCCCTGGTCAGCCTCAGTAAGAAGCTGAGATCCCTTATAAGATCCTCCAAAGCTAGCTATGAAAACAAAATCGACACTAAATCCAAGGACAACCACAAAGCATTCTATAGCTATGTCAAGAATCTAGATGGCAACACCCAGATCTGCTCTGAGTTACAGCACAAAGGCATGAAAATTACAGAACCAACTGATATTGCCAACATCCTGGCAGATCGGTTCAGTGCTAAGTTTACCCCCCTCTCACCCCCTAAAGGGCCCATATCTATACAGGAAGAATGCAGAGTCCCTGTAATCACAACTTCATAGGTAAAAGCTGCACTCTCTAAAGCCAAAAACACAGCATCCATGGGACCGGACAACATCCCAGGCTGCGTTTTACACGAACTTCAGAACAAACTGGCTCCCCACTTAAGCACCGTGTTCAATAATAGCCTCGCATCAGGCTTTGTGCCCACTGAATGGCACACAGCAACAGTTATCCCACTCCACAAAGGGGGAGCCACCACTGATCCCTTGAACTATCGACCTAATAGCCTGACGAGCCTGGTCTGCAAAGCCATGGAACATATCATCATGGAACTCATAAACAAAGACATTGGTAACCTCCAAACTCTGGATCCCACCCAGTTCGGGTTTGTGAAAGGCAGATCATGCCTCCTGAACCTGATCGACTTCTTTGGGGCAGTCACCAAAGCCGTGGATGAGGGTAAGGTGGTTCATACAGCCTATCTTCACCTCGCCAAGGCTTTTGACACCATCCCCCATTCTGGAATTATAGCTAAACTCACTAAACTAGGTATAAATCCCTACATCACAAGATGAGTTGCCAACTGGCTCACTGACAGAACCCACACTGTAAAAGTTGCAGACTCCAAATCTGACCTCAAGGCAGTGACAAGTGGAGTACCACAGGGTTCCGTCCTCGGACCTCTCCTGTTTGGTATCTACTTCTCTGAAGTACAGGCTAACACAGAAGGCCTCTGGTTGATGAAGTTCGCAGATGACTGCAAACTAGGAGCCATAGTCAAGTCCCCAAATGATGTGGACATCCTACAGAAGGGCCGCACTGAGACAGATGCCTGGTGTCAGAGCCATGGCCTCAAGCTCAATACCAAAAAGTGCAGTGTCATCCCCTTTAGTAAAAACGCTGTGCCCATGAACTACCACATAGGCCGCAATCTACTTAACACCGAATGCGTGATGAGACCTTGGGACCCAGGTGGATAGTAGTCTCTCCTTTGATAGTCACATCGCCACAGTAGTCAGGAAGTCCTTCTACGTGGCACACCTCATCATAAAATTGTCCTCATCCAGGAAAAAAAGAGGTCATTGTTCCCTTCTACTCGTCACTCATTAGACCCATTATAGACTACAACACCACTTTTGGAAAGTACCTCACAAGACATCTGCAGAAGCTGGAAAGGCCACAGAAGTACCTCACAAACAGGATTATTGGCCTCAAACAAATGCCCTACACTGACCGCCTCAAAAAACTCCAGCTTTACTCCGTAGCATATCGCCTACTCTGAGGTGATCTCTGCCTAACATATAAAGCTATGTCAAACCCAGAGCTGTTGGACATGCTACACCTAAAGAAATCCCAATCCCTCCAAGCTACATGCTCTAGGGACCTAAACCTTGTCACCACAATAAACAGGACACACTGGAGGGATAGATTCCTGTCCCAGAGACTTCCTATACTCTGAAACAAGCTACCCATCTATGTCAAGCAATGTTCTTCATTAGCACTCTTCAAGAAAAATCTTGATGAGTGGATGGGAAATAGGAAATACACCCCGGGGATCACTTCTGTGTCTCTGCTGGACAGTGGCACAGGAAAATAACTTTCTTGGGTGGCATAAGCTATGGTACCTTGCTGGCTAGGCTTACGTAGGCCCTTGGGCCGATAGCCTAGTACCTACCTATGAACCTATGTCCGCAATCTCAAGGGAAGCACCTAGATCTGCTCAGAATTGGTGGTCAAGGACACCACATATGCAAATGCTGTAGATATAGCCAACCTGCTGGCAGACAGGTTCAGTGAAAATTTCACTCCTCTGTCCCCCCGATCAGCAAAACAGGACATTTCCAGTATATAAACCTGAATGTATATGTAATTGTTATTATGGAAATTACTGTTTAGGTAATTTTTCCTGTTCCTGCAAGTCCATGTCTCCACTGTGCATTCTCATTCATTTTACTTTTTGTTTTCAGAATATGGTTATTTTTTTTCTTTTGTGTTGTGTGTGGGTGGGCATGGTAGTGGTAAAAAATATAAATTTTTTTTTTTTCAAGCTGTGTTTAATGTGTTAATTCAATCTTCAAAAAATGCCCCTACATACACTCATTTACTATTTGACCTTTTTCAAACTTTTTTGCTTTTTTTGCCATCATACCTCTATAATACTAACATCTAACAACTCTGGTCTGGTGATGGGGTGGGGGGGTGTACAGTGTCATGTGGGCACACCCCTATTCCTTGACACCACACCTCCCATGTCCCACTTTGCCCTGTAAAAGGTGGCAACCCTGTTCCAGTACCTGCCCCTCCCCTTATCTCTAGGGAGCAAGTCATCACTGCCCTCTCAAAGACAAGAAATACAGCCTCCATGGGACCTGATAACATCCCTGGCTGTATCCTACATGAACTCAGGCAGGAACATGCAGCACTATTAAGCACCCTATTCAACCAAAGCCTGAGTACCAGCTTCATTCCAGCTGAGTGGAGGACAGCCACTGTCATCTCTTTACACAAAGGTGAAGCATCCACCTATCCAGGAAATTATAGACCCATCAGCCTAGCTAGCCTGATCTGCAAGGCCATAGAGTGGATTATCATGGACCTCATTAACAAGGACATTGGCAACCTCCAGACACTTGATCCCACACAGTTTGGTTTTGTCAAGGGGGAGGTTATGCCTGTTAAATTTGGTCAACTTCTTTGAGACAGTCACTAAGGCCATAGATGATGGGTGTGTATGTGGGTGCGGGTGTGAAGAGACACATGGAAGCATTGAGATACTCAGAAATATTTTTTGGATTGGACTGTTGCTTTGTATATATTTAATTACTTATTATAAGTAGTAATATATATCATAATATAGACAGCAATAAATGAGAAGGACACATGCACAGTAACGAGACCAGTATTAGTAGTAGCCAGGCAGTAGCCATTCATGCGACTCCCCACTTTTCATAATTCTTGACAAGCTAATTCTTTATTTTTCAGTAAGTACTGCTTGATTTGTTCCTAACTTCAGAATATCTGCCTAAATACTTCATCCTTAAATTTTCAGGGTCTATGTATTAGTTTCCCCTCAAGTGCTTGGCAGTGCTCTGTACAGACTCAGACACCTTGAGTGACATTTTTCCTATAAAAGGAGTATATAAGGAAACAGCTCCAGTACTTAGTAATAATGACCATCCTTCCTGGCATGTCTAAAGGTCAGTTCCCTCTGCTTTCTCCTATTAACTTGATGAACTTGGGCAATCTATGGCAGTGTAGCAACTGCCTCATGTACACAGACAGCCCTCTCCTCTTACCTCCCATCACTCAGACTTGTGAGAGATGCACTTATATATCTAAACTGGAAGCCATGCACTCTCAAGCCAAGACTGAAATAGCTGGTCAAGAGAAGGTCAACACCTGCACCACACCACATGCATCACATAGACCTCCAGAACACCCACCATCACAGCTCTCACATAAAAGCACAAACCACACACCCACCTTCACGGAGGCTCTCACTAGAATTCTACCCAAACAGCAGAGACCTCCAAGGCAGAAACAAACTCGACCACCACAACACAGCACAAACCACAAGACACATAGCTCACCTACAGAGTCTGCCCCTCAACCTAAGCCTCTAAGGCAAAACAGCTTGCCCAATACACTAATCATAGGTGAGTCAATAGTGAGGCACACTGATGTTCAACTCACTAGGTTGAATAAGGAGAAGGTAACAGTCGACTGTCTATCACGTGCCAGAATCCGACACATAACACACACACTCAGGTCACTCCACAACAAGCACAAGTATGACTCTGTTACTATCCATGTGTGTGTGAATGACCTGAGATGAACCTCCCTGGCCTACATGAAAAGAGACATGGAGGAGCTCTCAGATTATGTGGCCTAGGCAGGTATGACCCTAGCCCTGAGTAGCATCCTACCATTACCCAGAATGATACCGCAGTACAAAGAGAAAATGGTTGACTTCAACAATTGACTAAGTTTCTGATGTCATGCTAAGGGGATCCAGTATCTGGCTCCTTGGGGTGATATGATTGACAAACCATGATTCTTTTCCAGAGATGGCCTGCATCTGTCACCCCTGGGTTTCTGGATACTGTCTAAGGCTCTTGCCACCCCTATAGTGCCTTTTTAGGCAATGTTGCAAAGACCAAATTACTACCGTAACAGCTATAAATAAATGCAATCCGAGGGTCATGCTGCTCAATGCTAGAAGTCTAAATATCAAGATGCACTTACTTGAAGCACTCCTTAAAATGGAGAACATCGACATTTGTGCAGTAATGGAGACCTGATTTAAAGCAGTAGAAAGCACCCCTGCACTATCAGGCTATAACTTATTCCACACATTTTGGCCCCAGAACATGAACCGAAGCTCTAAAGGCGGTGATGTCTACATATTCATAAAGGATATGCACACCTCCAGACTAGTAGCCCAGCATAATGCATCTGAGATACTTCAGAAACAACTAACATTGGGTAATATGGCGATTCAGTTCTTAGCCTGCTATAGGTCACCAACCATGACCCAAGTCTCTCAGTATACATTCCTAAGCACCAAAGAAACTATTAGGGTCCAATCCAACACTCTCATACTAGGTGACTTCCACTACCCCTCCATCAACTGATAAAACTACTCATGCACCAATACAGTGGCCCGACACTTCCTGGAATTCATCAGTTCCAATGCCATGGACCAGCTCTTTCTTACCCCCACTAGACCCGGTTATTATTAACATGGGAAACCATTGCTCTACACCAATAGTCAATTCCTCCCTGGTTAGATATGACCACAAACTAATCACCATGGAAATCTACATCTCACCCACACCCCCTGGAAAAGTAACCACCATGAAAAACTTCTCCAAAGCTGACTTTGGTCTCCTACAAACAGAGGTGGCTAACGTCACGGTACCCATGTCAATGGAAAACAGATGCATGACTGCCCAATCATACACCAGTGCACTGTATGAACACGTACATAAATGCATGGAACTAGCCATACCTAACAGAACCAAGACACTCTCCTCCAAAAAAAGGAAGCCAATCTGGTGGTCCCTTGCCATTAATAAACTGTATAACAGAAGGAAGAACCTGTTGCAGAAAAAAGTGAAGTCCCAAGACTGGAAAAACTCCATTGTTAGCCTCAACAAAAAGTTGAGATCCCTCACCAAAACCTCTAAAGCCAGCTATGAAGACAGAATTGCTTCATACACTAAAAGCAGCCACAAAGCCTTCTTTAGTTATATCAAGAATCTCCACGGCAATACCCAGGTTTGCTCTGAGTTACTGCACAATGGTACCTCCTATACTGAGCTAACAGATATTGCCAACATACTGGCCAACAGATTCAGTGCCAACTTTACCCCCCCCCCAAAGGAACAATCACAATACCTGAGGAATGCCAGGCACCCAGCATTACTGCAGCACAGGTTAAAGCTGCATTGTCCAAGGCCAAGAATACAGATTTCATGGGATGCAACAATATACCTGAATGTGTTCTACATGAATTACAAAGTGAACAGGCACCACATCTGTGTGACTTGTTCAATCACAGCCTCACCTCAGGTTTTGTCCCTACTGAATGGTGCACTGTTACAGTCATCCCTCTCCATAAAGGGGGAGTGACTACAGAACCTGGGAATTATCACCCCATTAGCCTGACGAATCTGATATGTAAGGCTATGGAGCACATCATCATGGACCTAATTAACAAGGATATAGGGAATCTCCAAACTCTAGATCCCACGTAATTTGGTTTTGTGAAAGATAGAGAATGCCTGCTCAACCTGGTTGTCTTCTTTGAGTCAGTCACCACCTCCATTTGGCCAAGGCCTTTGATACCATTACCCACTCAGGAATTATTGATAAACCTCACCAAACTAGGCATCGACCCCTATATCACTATGTGGGTTGCAAATTGGCTCACATATAGAACCCACAGTGTGAAAGTAGCAGACTCCAAGTCAGACTACCAACCAGTCATGAGTGGAGTCCCGAAGGTATCGGTCCTGGATCCTCTCCTGTTTGGCATCTATTTCTCAGAAGTCCAGGCCAACACAAAGGGACTCTGGCCAACCAAGTTCGCAGACAACTGCAAGCTGGGTGCCATTATTAACTCCCCAAGTGATGTAGACATCCTACAGAAAGGCTTCACTGAGACCAGTGACTGGTGTCGAAACCATGGCCTTAAGCTTAATGCCAAAAAATGCGTTGTCGTCCCCTTTGGGAAAAACTCAGTTCCCACTAATTACCACACTGATGGGAGCTGACTGAACACTGACGACATTATAAGAGATCTGGGGACACAGATTGACAGCAACCTCTCCTTTGACCACCACATTGCCACTGTAGTCAGAAAGTCCTTCGATGTGGCACATCTCATTACCAAGGGTTTTGCATCCAGGAAGAAAGAGGTTGTCATCTTTTTCAACTTTTCCCTTATAAGAATCATTGAGTATAATGCCCCATTTGGCATGTACCTCACTAGACACATGCAACAGCTGGAAAGGTTACAAAAGTACAAAGAGGATCCTAGGCCTGAAACACATGTCCTACATGGACAGACTCAAAAAACTCCAGCTATTCTCTGTCTCATATCGTCTACTAATAGGCGATCTCTGCTTGACTTACAAAGCCATGTTTGACCCAGCTCTG
>NC_056741.1:156521332-156573958 GCF_019279795.1 Protopterus annectens
AATAAGGTATAAAATAAAGCTTGCTTAAATGTAGAAATAGAGTTTAGTAATATGTGATTAGCATCCATACTAAATGACTGTCGCTTGAAAAAATAAGGAATTTGCTTAATGGACATGTTTTCTGGTAAAATCAGCAACAATGTATGCATTTTACATTGTCAGCAAGAGTGCTGACCTCTTACAGACTTAGCAAAAATGTAAAAAACAGGATGAATGCATTTCACATTGTCAGCAAGAAAGCTAACTTGCTTCCTTAAAGAATGGACATGTTACTAACAGGAAAACAATCTGTACACGTTTTTATCATATGACATTGTTAAGCAAGGCAGTTTGAATGGACATGCTTTTATCAAGTCAACATTTGAACAAGATGTTTCCTTAAAAGACAATATCAGCATTGTTTCTCTACGTGATAAAAACATATTTTCTTGCAAACATCAGCAAACAGATGTCTCAATACATGTCTAAAATAGAAAACCAAGAAGAAAAACAGGATGTAAAAACACTATAAAGAGACTATAGCAGATAAAATTATTAGAGGTATTTGTGTAGGAACACTCTTGTTCCGAGGTAATATTGTATCTCTAACAACATCCATGCTGTTTGAGAAGTAAAGTAGCACAGTACCTGAAACTGTAATGGTAGTTTGCATGATTTGTTATAAAAGGTAATTTATTAGTTACTGCTCTTAAAGTGACAGAGTTTGGTGCTGCATCTGTGTACATTCTGGAAGGTTTTGTGGGCAACAGACTGTGAATGCAATTATAACAAAAATTTGATTTCAGCAGAATCTAGCTAGCAAGACCTTAGTGTCTTAAGAAGACTTCAGATCCATCACAGTAAGCAGCACCATAATAATTAATTTATATATATATATATATATATATATATATATATATATATATATATATATATATGTATATATATGTATATACCGCGGTGGTGGTGCTGCGGTAGCGTAGTCGCCTCACAGTAAGACGCTGTCTGGTTCGATTCTCAGCTAGAGCGTCTTCTGCATGGAGACATGCGTGAATGGGCATACCTTTGTTGAAGGTTGTGCATCAGGGCTGGTAACCCGGCATGTAAAAATCAACTACCAATCATTAGCGGACCGGAGTTCCACTGTGGCAACCCCTAACTGGGAAAAGCCAAAAGACACAAGCTAATATATATATATATATATATATATATATATATATATATATATATATATATATATATAGGTTTACTATTGAAATCTTGAAACTGCATCTGTCGATCAGCCCTAACGTCAAACCAATATCTTGAAAACTGCAAGTAGGCAACTTGAAACTGAATACATCAACTCCCATCATTCGATGTATTCGACATAGCAGGAGGTGACATCAGTCACCCATGCTACAAGCTGTAATGTACTGTGACACTCTAGAGTCAATGGTACATCATTTTTACTATTTCGCAGGGGGGCAAGCCCCCTTGCACACCCCATGTGGTGGGCTGTGCCTCCCACACTCCCTGCAAATTATATACCAACTCTGAAATTGCACCACAGTGAGGAAATAGGTTCATTCCCTGTTCCTCACTGAACTGCTATCTCCACTCAAAATTCCAAACTCAAATACTCGAAGTACACTACCTATGCGAAGTAGTTTAGTCAATGTATTTAGGTTCGCAAAACTGCCTCTTGGAAAACTGCAAGTCAACACTGTCACTCTCGATCGACTGCAGTTCGTAAATCTAATTGTAAATATATATATATATATATATATATATATATATATATACATACATATATGTATATATATATATATATGTATGTATATATATATATATATATATATATATATATATATATGTATATATATATATATATATATATGGATCCCTATCAGATTATCGAAGTTTCAAAACTTTGACAGTCCTATGGTCAGGATCATATGATCAAAATTTTGAAACTTCAAACTTTTTGAATGGAGATCACAGTACAGCATGAAACAGGAAATTTACCTTTTGTCACAATGTAGTGCGATCTCAGAGGTGGTATATTTAATTTGCAGGGGAAGTGGGGGTGCAGGAGGTCTTGCCCCCCTGCAAAAATGTTAAAAATAGATTTTTTTTGTTTTTTAAGTTTTATTTTTAATGTTCAAAGTTCCGAAACTTTGATCATATGGTCTTGGCCATATGAATTTCGAAGTTTCGGAACTTCAGTATTCTGACATAGATCACAGAGATAAATATACACACACAGAGGCAGTTAGTGAGACAAGTATAGTTCTTTTGTGTGATGCGCACCACTATGTGTGCAGGCTGGCCTGATGTAGCTATATATATAGACAGATAGATAGATAGATAGATAGATAGATAGATAGATAGATAGATAGATAGACAGGTGTGTGTGTGTGTGTGTGTGTGTGTGTGTGTGTGTGTGTGTGTGTGTGTGTGTGTGTGTGTGTGTGTGTGTGTTTATATTTATGCAATTATTAACAATTACAGACCCATGAGCACTTAATGTAAATCAGCTGCTTCAGAGAAGCTGATAAAAATGGCATGACAGTCACACTTATCAATAGATGTATAGAAACACACACTCAAAGTTGCATGTTCATGATTAGGATAAAATTTAATTTATGTGATATTCAGCGTAAACTTCAATCAGCTGATTTACATGTAAAGCACAAACAAAAAAGAAACATGCTTTAACCCAACACAAGTTAGTGGCTTCAAACTGGATAAGGGTTGAGATGCATACCTGTAAGACATACTCCCAAAAGAGTAATGCATGTTAGGATAGCCAAAAAGAAGCATAATGCATTCATCCAGGAGCATAGCCTACAGATGACTTCTCTGCAAGTCAAACTAGTAACAAACTAGTAGCTCAGAAAGATAATAGCTAAGTGAGATTATTATATAACAGTGAATTTTGATCCAGACATAATAAAAGACAGTGATGCATAACAGAATGTTGATAACGCTGCACAAAGTAGCATTAGAAATGGACTCCAGACATGCAATGTAAGACCTGAACATCAGTCATGGGAACGTCACTGTTTGAAACAGCAAAAAAAGTAGTAGAGGAGTCAGTCAATAGCATTAGCTAAAGAAAATATTACATTTATCTGTCATTATTTCACTGTGACGTGATGAGAGAGGTATGTGATACAGCACAAGTAACGTGGCAGTTCTATCATTTGCTGTATAATCTCTACCCATACATAAATCAGGATCGCTGCAAGTAGGACTAACAACTAATAAAACAATGCGATGCAGCTATATTTAGAAATGCAGAACTCGGCATAAAAAAAGAATAGGCAAGTGAAATGAACAGAAAAAATATATATAATAGTCTTTTGTACAGAGGTACTATCAGACACATTACAAAAGCTTTGATACTGATTTTGAATGAGAAAAACTTCACAGGCCATCAAAACACATACACCAAAGCAAACCAGCAATGAACAAATCCAGTAATGTACCAAAATACAATGCCTATACTACAAAATGCATTTGGTGAGCAAGCCAAAGTAAGCACTAAATAACATATGAAATGTAAGGAATAGAGAATTCCATCTACTAATGTTTGCAAGTTGACTCGCACATGCTTTCTACAAAAGTAACAGGAGGTAATACATTCCATGAAATGGTATAGTTTGGAAAAAAATAAGTCACTGGCTTAGTTAACACCTTAAAAAAGATTGAATCACTCTGTTTACTAATGCTTTCTGTAGCTACTAGAAATCATGAAAAGGCAGGTCGTAAAATATTTAGAATATACCTTTCTTTGAAAATAGCAAGCCACAAGCTAAAGTAATGAATGAATGGCTCAACCTAAAAGGTGTTGACGTGTTGTGAATACATCAGGAAAAAAAGGACTAGGATTAAAAGGCTGAAACTTCTTGTGGGTAACCTTCCCCCAATTCTACACAGTTTTGAGCATGCTTAGAGATACACAATGTTCAAAGTAAACACTGCAGATGTAAACAAAGAAATGCTGTGATTGTCCCTTTAAGATGCATCTAAGGATATTGTCAGGACCCATTGAGGCAGTATTTTTAGGACTTGGTCGTATGTGAAAACTAGAGCATTAAGAGTATATAAAGTGGAAGTCCTTTAACTTGTATAGACCATAGCAATACTGAGAGTAGTTGCAAACCCCAAAAATCTAAATGAGTTGGAAACATGAACAGCACAACAGTTGAAGTAACTCCACTGAATCACAGACTGACTCAATCTTAAATAAACCTGCTGGTGAGAAAATAAAAGTAATCATTGTGTACGGTTTGACTTTGCTGGTCCACCAAATCTAAACCACTCAGACTTGGTGAACCTACTGCATATATCCATAAAAAATAAACCAGTTCATAGGTTCATAGGTTGGTACTAGGCTATCAGCCCTAGGGCCAGCCTAGCCATAACAATTCCCTGGCTATTTTGTCCCACACTATTTACTTCCCTGGATGATCCCCGGGGTGAATTTCCTTTCTCCCATCAAATCGTCAAGGTTCCTTTTGAAGACGGCCAAAGAGGCACTCTGCTTAACATGTATGGGCAGTCTATTCCAAAGTATGGGGAGTCTCTGGGTCAGGAACCTATCCCTCCAGCATGTTTTGTTTATTGTGATGACAAGGTTTAGATCCCTGTAGCGTGTGGCTCTGAGGGATTGGGATTTCTTTAAGTGTAGCATGTCCAACAGCTCTGGGTTTGACATGGCCTTGTATGTTAAGCAGAGATCGCCTCTGAGTAGACGATATGCAACAGAGTATAGCTGGAGTTTTTTAAGGTGGTCAGCATAGGGCATCTGCTTTAGGCCTGTGATTCTTTTAGTGAGGTATTTCTGCGGCCTTTCCAGTTGTTGTATATGTCTTGAGAGGTCATACCAAACGGGGCGTTGTATTCTATAATGGGTCTAATGAGGGAGGAGTGACGTCAGCACAAGAGCTTGTAGTAATTGATTGTTTTGGATCATTTCTAGCTTTTTTGAAGTTCCCGGTTTAAAATCCGCCTCTGAGCATTTTTTTCTGGCTATACTACTCAGAAACAGCTCCTTGTGGTCCTGCAGAGTGGTCCTAGCAGCAGAGAACTGAGAAAAGCGACTACTTTCCTGATTTAAGTATTTTTGCTGTTTTTTACCTGAAATACCTTCTCTTGCTTACTTTGAACAAGCTTAAACTGTATTTTTTAACTGTTTGTTGCATTATATACTATCTGCATTTAAAGTTTCATTTAGTCGAAAATTGGTCGAAAGTTGTTTGTTTGTTTGTTAAATTTAACTGTTGAGGCTGCCCACTAAAGTGTGCTAGCCTGTGTAACTGATTTATTACTGTTTCCTGCATTTCTGTGTGCTTTATATCTCAAAAACAAAAAAAACAAAAAAATATCCTTGTTTTCCCACCTCTCCTCGACTAGTTTAGAACAGTATACAGGCTTTGCTGTATTCTGGGCTGTGGTATAGTTCCTGTGTTGTCCATTGCCTTACTTGGATAGAAGGAAGTTTCTTTGCTCACCAGTGGGAATGGGGAGCCTTGAGCAGCCTATCTGTCCCTGAAGGAGTGACCCCAGCACAAGAGCTTGTAGTAATTGGTTGTTTTGGACCATTTCTAGCTCTTTTGAAGTTCCCTGTTTAAAATCCACGTTTGCACGTGTCTTTGCGCATAGCGCAGCGCCGGTTAAACAAGGTTAAACTTTTTATGGCTCCGCCAAGTCTGCTCTTCAAATTTTCCCTTAAGAAAGCTTTACTCTTATAATAATCAGTCCACTCGCTTTATATAAGCCTAGCACTTGTTCTCAAAACCTCTCTTCTAAGTAAGCACTCGCTAACTAAAGTAAGCACTACATCCACCTACCACCCCTGTGAGTACCCACTTCCCTTAAAGGTACAGCACTCCCTTTAATATTCTAGCATGTTGAGTGGTAGATTACTAGCATCCTCTCTGGTTCAGCTGGTTAATCTGGGAATCTTGAGACAATGCTACAATTGTCTCATGTACACAGACAACCCTCTCCTCTTCCCAACAAACAGAAATACATGTGAGAGATGCAACTATATAGCCAAACTGGAGGCTGAACTCTCTCAATTCAGGACTGGCAAGACCAGACAGGAGGAGAAGGTAACCACACACACCAAACCCAGTCCCACATAGACCTACCACAACTGCAAACCAAACACATACTAACACAAAGACATACTTGGAGGCTCTAACAAAAAAATTACCAAAACAACAGAGGCTCTCAAAGCAGACACCCAAAAATCCACCACCTCAAAACATAACACATGCAACACATACTTCAATAAATCAGTGTGTCAAACAATCACAGCCCTTAAGGCCAAACACCATGCCTGATACACTAGTAATAGGTGACTCAATAGTCAGACACACTGATGTTCTGCTAACCAGGCTGAACAAGGAGAGGGTAATGGTGAGCTGCCTATAGGGAGCTAGGATCCGCCACATAACACACGCACTCAGGCCACTCCAAAGCAAGTACAAATATGACTCCGTCATTGTCCATGCCGGCGTGAATGACCTGAGATGTACCTCCCTGGACTACATGAAAAGAGACATAGAGGAGCTTTCTGATTATGTAGCCCAGGCTGGTATGACCCTGACCCTGAGCAGCATCTTGCCCTCACCAAGAATTATGCCACAATACAAAGACAAGATGATCAGCTTTAATAATTGGCTCAAATACTGTTGTCATTCTAGGGGGATCCAATGTCTGTCTGCTTGGGATGGCATGCTGGACAAGCCATGCTGCTTCGCAACGGACGGCTTGCATCTGTCACCACTGGGCTTCCGGATATTGGCTAAGGCTCTTGCCACCCCCATAGTGCCTTTTTTAGGCAAGGCTCAAAAGACAAACCCACCTCCTTAGAAAACAAAATGGAAAAAATTAAGGGTAATGCTGCTCAACGCCAGAAGTCTAAACCTC
This sequence comes from Protopterus annectens, assembly GCF_019279795.1. Taxonomy (NCBI): domain Eukaryota; kingdom Metazoa; phylum Chordata; order Ceratodontiformes; family Protopteridae; genus Protopterus; species Protopterus annectens. The sequence continues at coordinate 156,528,239 of NC_056741.1, forward strand.
AAGATGCAGGCTCTCGAAGCACTCCTCAGTATGGAAAACATCGATGTCTGTGCAGTAACTGAAACCTGGTTCAAGGCTCCTGAGAGCACCCCAGCACTACCAGGCTATACCTTGTATCATGCTTTTCGGCCCCAAAACTCGGGCCAAACCAAAAAGGGAGGGGGAGTGTCCATATTCATCAAGGACACCCACACCTCCAGGTTAGTGGCAACACATGAAGCATCAGAGACCATCCAGGTGCAACTAACCGTAGGCAAAACTGCTATACAACTGGTAGCATGTTACAGACCACCTTCCCAATCTCAGGAACCCCATTCAGCTTTCCTGAAGACATTGGAGGATATGATTGTCTCACCAAACACCATCATATTGGGAGACTTCAACTACCCTAACATAGACTGGGTGCATTATTCTAGCCCAAACACCCTAGCCCAAAGGTTCCTGGAATTCATAAATTCAAATGCAATGGAACAGCTAGTCACCTCTCCCACAAGGGGAGATAATATACTAGACCTGATCATCACAAACATGGGGACAAAGTGCTCCAAACCGGAAGTATACCCCTCACTAGTGAGATCTGACCACAAACTAATCACCCTGGATATACATATCCCACCTCCACCCCAACACAAAAGACTACAGTGAAAAACTTCTCAAAAGCCGACTTTACACTTCTTAAAACTGAGATGGTATCCTTTAAGCCCACTGGGCCAATGGAAACCACATCCCACAATGCAGAATCCTTCACAAATGCTTTCTACGGATATCTCCAAGAATGCATGGATCATGCAATCCCAAATAAAACCAAGACCCTCTCCACCAAGGGCAGGCATCCTGTCTGGTGGACCCCAGCCATAAACAAATTGTATAACAAAAGAAGGAAGCTACTGCACGACAGAGCAAAATCCCATAAAGAGAAGGCATCTCTGACCAGCACTAGTAGAAAGCTACATTCTCTCATAAAAACATCCAAGGCCAACTTTGAGATAAAAATCGCTATGGACACTAAAGATAACCACAAGGCCTTCTTCTGCTATGTTAGAAACCTGGGTGGAAACCCTCAGATATGTTCAGAGTTAGTTCACAATGACAAAAAATACACTGAACCCACAGATATTGCCAACATTCTGGCAGACAGGTTCAGTAAAAATTTCTCCCCTCCCTCACCCCCAAAAGAAGAAATACTTATCCCAGCTGAATGTAACCTCCCTGTCATCTCAGATGTCCAGGTGAGAACCGCCCTCAGCAAAGCTAAAAACACAGCATCAATGGGACCTGACGGTATCCCGGGTTGCGTGCTACATGAACTCCAAGAGGAGCTAAACCTGCACATAAAAATGCTATTTAACCTTAGCCTTACTACAGGATATGTACCTGAACACTGGCATACAGCAACAGTAGTCCCACTCCACAAAGGAGGCACCTCTACAGACCCTGGTAACTACCGCCCCATAAGCTTAACCAGCCTGGTCTGCAAAGCTATGGAAAGAATCATTATGGAACTCATAAACAGAGACATTGGGGACTTAGAGACACTTGATCCCACCCAGTTCGGCTTTGTAAAGGGCAGATCCTGCCTTTTGAACCTGGTTGACTTTTTTGAAACAGTCACTAGAGCCATTGACGAGGGCAAGGCAGTCCATACAGCCTACCTGGACTTGGCTAAAGCTTTCGACACAATACCCCACTCTGGCATCATAGACAAGCTCAATAGCTTAAATGTAAATCCATATGTCACAAGATGGGTTGCAAACTGGCTAAAGGATAGAACCCATAAAGTCAAAATCGCTGGAGCCATGTCAGACTCAAAGCCAGTCACAAGTGGTGTCCCACATGGCTCTGTCCTGGGAACCCTCTTGTTCGGCATTTATTTCTCAGATGTGAAAGCAAACATGGGAGGGCTGTGATTGACAAAGTTTGCAGATGACTGCAAACTAGGTGCCATAGTCGATACACCAGCTGACACATACATCCTACAGAAAGGCCTCACTGAAACGGACAACTGGTGCTGGAGTCATGGCCTTAAACTAAATGCCAAAAAATGTATAGTCATCTCCTTTGGGAAAAACAAAGTACCCACAAATTATCACATAGACAGTAACCCACTGAGTATGGAAAAAGTAATCAGAGACCTGGGGACCCAAGTCGATAGTGACCTCTCATTTGACACCCACATTGCCAAAGTGGTTAGAAAGACTTTCTACCTTGCCCACCTTATCATGAAGGGATTCACATCCAGATCAAAGGAGGTCATTGTACCCCTATACTCCTCCCTTATCAGGCCCATGATTGAGTACAATGCCCCATTTGGAATGTACCTCACCCGGCACTTGCAACAGCTAGAGAGACCCCAAAAGTACCTCACAGAGAGGATCAAGGGTCTCCAACATATGTCATATGCTGCCAGACTAAAGAAACTCCAGCTCTATTCAGTAGCATACTGCCTACTCAGAGGTGATCTGTGCCTGACGTACAAGGCCATGTCCAATCAGGAATTGATGGACATGCTCCACCTCAAAAAATCCAAATCCATCAGAACCACGAGAGCTAAAGATTTAAACCTCAGCACAAATATGTATAGGATATGCTGGAGGGACAGATTCATAACTCAGAGGCTTCCCATACTCTGGAACAGAATCCCAGTTCATGTTAGGCAGAGCCCCTCACTGACTCTTTTCAAGAGAAATCTTGATGAGTGGATGGGAGATCATAGGTTTACCCCAGGGGTTATCTCTGTGTCACTACTAGACAGAGGCACAGTATTCTAAATCTATTCTGTACACTTTTGTACCATTACATGGGGTGGCGAAAGCCACATCACTATGGCTAGGCTTATAAATGCCCCAGGGCAGATAGCCTAGTACTAAACTATGAAACTATGAAACTATGAGTACAGTGGGACAATGACCTCCTTTTTTCTGGATGAAAAGCCCTTAGTGATGAGGTGTGCCACATAGAAGGATTTCCTGACTGTTTTGGCAATGTGATTATTGAAGGTGAGACCACTGTCCACCTGTGTCCCTGAGTCTCTTATCACACTTTCGGTGTTTAGTGTACTGCCACCTATGTGGTAATTCACAGGTATATGTTTTTTCCCCAAAGGGGTAACTATACATTTCTTGGCATTGAGCTTGAGCCCATGGCTCTGGCACCAAGCATCTGTTTCTGTAAGGCCCTTTTGTAGAGTATCCACATCATTTGGGGATTCAGTAATGGCTCCCAGTTTGCAGTCTTCTGCAAACTTTGTTAGCCAGAGTCCCTTAGTGTTGGCCTGTACTTCAGAGAAGTAGATGCCAAACAAGAGCCGTCACAGGACTGAACCCTGAGGTACTCCACTTGTCACTTGTCTGGAGCTGGATTTGGAGTCGGCTACTTTTACAGTTTGTGTTCTAGCAGTAAGCCAGTTAGCAAATGCAGAAACAACAAATGACTAGATTATGAGAAATAGTTTCTGGTATATATTGAGGGACAGAAGGAGGAACGACAGTAGGTTCACTACAGATTTAGCCTCAGTGTAGGTAACATCATTCACAGTCAGCTTAGTGCATCAATCCGTTGTGCTTTGGGATTACAAATCTTTTCCATCATTGTTGTTTCACATCCCTCTTACTGCCCTAGCCTACTGTGTCTGCAGTAGCTGTTTTGTAATGTAGGCCTAAACAACATGTCCTATATGGACTGTAATCTCTTCTCATTGGGAAGAGATTCAGCACACCAGCTGTCACTTTAGAGTATGTGAGCATTTCAGCATCCGTTGCACATACTATAGAATGTGTATCATCTTTCCCTCTGAAACTCAGAAGAATGATTCACAGTTCTTCTCTGTAGTGATCTAAAACACTAAGTGACACAACAGAGTAAGAAGAGAGCTATCAAGCTGTTTGCTTTTAATGGATATATTTATAGGAGTTCACTTGCAGCTGTAGATTTGGAAAGGCTTCCCCCATACATGCCTACCAATACATCCAAAAATATGAATTTGTTTTCTATGTATGTAATGTATGTGCAGGTATGTGATTTATACTATAATGATTATCTGGGCCATGTGTCCTAAGGAAGTGAAACAAAGGAAATTAACAAAAATATAACTGACCACTGATGGCGTTGTGCTCACTTTTAGTAGCTGAGGATAGACGGGAAACAAGTAACAAAGCATATTGCAAATTCTAGGACTTTAACAGAAAGAGGTAGTTGTTTCATAGAACTATAAGAGATGCCTATGTGTGACATGGCTGTAAATTGCTTACAACTTTCCTTTTTTTTTTCCTTTTTTCATCCTTTATTCTCTTCCCTGACTAACCCAGGGTCAGCAGCTCATCATACACCATTTGTATTATCTATGCAAGTAACAGTATGGGGCGTGAAGGGCACTACTTTCATAATGGTTAAGGTCTACCTCCCATGCAGAAAATTCAAGGTTTGATCCTGATCACCTGACAATGCATGTGTGGAGTTTTCATGTTCTCTCTGGGTCTACGAGGGTGTTTCTTCCCTTCCCCAAAAACATGATGGGTATTTCCACCTCACCCAAAAATCGAATGGAGTCTTGGGTAGCAGTCTTTAGATGGTGCCTGCTGGAAGAAGATTTGTATAAAACAATTGCTTTATAGTGCCACAAAAGGAGATACCGCCAGCCCAGTTATCTGGAATTTTGTAAATAATTATATGTCATTTGTGAATATCAACATGATTTATATAGAAGTGTGGCAAAGAGAGATACTGCCATCCCAGCTATCTGGAATTGTGTGTAAATAATTATATCTCATTTGTGAACATCAACATGATTCATATGCTTGTGTTATAAATGTATTAGAACTGTACATCATGTAAGATGGTTTGTACAGATGTGTGCTGAAGAGGTATTTTACAAAGTACTGAGTTTAAAGATGTATCCACAGTGTCCCTACTGGAAAAGAACAGAAAGGTTCATACACTGTTGTAACTGTTTGAATGCATGTATTTCAACAGTGGAAACTGGAACACAAGAGGTTAACTTCAGAAAATTGGCTGAAATTAAATTACTTTATGTTATCTTTCTGTTTCAGTGCAGTAACATACATAAAGTCTAGAACTAGAAGTTTTTTGCGTTGTCTTTAAGTGTTTTATTGTTTTATAACTTCCAGCAAGTACCAAGATTTGAGGAAAATCCCTTGTGTATGTATATTCACAAGTAGATGCTAAATGCTACCAGCTACATCAATGGTTTGTTTTACCAGGGATAGAGTCAGATGACAAAAAACAATGTCATTTTGCATGCAATCTCAGCTGTAATATTTGAGATATTCCTGTAGCCTGTAAACAGTGGTCACTAAAGAAGGTGTTTATACTCTCAATCAGCTACACAGTGAACATCCAGAATTTCATATCACAATAGTTTTATTTTTTTTGTTAGCTTAGTCAGGGAGAGCAGGCAAGGATGTCAGTACAGGATTATGGCAAGCTGACAAAGAGCCAGTTGGCTGAGATGTGCCAAGCCAAAGGATTGGTGCATGCCAGCCTGAGTAAAGCAGAAGTGATTGCAGCCTTAGCCACAGCTGCATTACAGACCAGCAACCAGGAAGATAACCAGACTGGCTTTGGGGATGTACAACTCTCAGAAAATGGACAGTTTAACTTTCCACAGAGAACTTAAAAATGCATCTGGAATTAAAGAGACTTGAACTGGAGGCCAGATGTTTGGACATAGGATCAGCAGAGAGACTGAGATGCCTGGAGGCTGAAGAAGAAGAGAAACTGAGACGTTTGGAGGACAAAGAAAATGAGAAACTGAGACATCTGGACACTGAGAAGAATGAGAGGCAATCGCAACATGAAAAGGAGATGCTGACTCTTTTCCAGGGTCATGGAGTTAATGGGGGAAGTTAATGGGGAAGGGAATAACCGAACCCCAGATGCAACAAAGGTCAGTAAATTTCTTCCACAATTTATATTGACAGTTATATTCATATGTTTGAAAGGGTATGTAAACAGTATAATGCTGACCAAGGGCTCTGGATATGGTTCCTGACCCCCTAAAGCTAAAGCTGTAACTGCTATTTCTAAATTGTCTGATACTGATTGCTTAAATTATAATACAGTTAAAAATAGTTTGTTAGAGTGTTTTAAGTTAACACATGACGCTTATAGAAAAAAGTTTCGTCAGCATATACGCAAGGCAGATGAAAGTGTATGCGAGTGACTGCAAGAGCAGAGGTGAGTGGCAGTACCCAGGCTTATAGTGAAGCACTGCTATGAAAGGATACCAGACTTCCTGTAGAAGGAGAGCTGGATAGGGTTACAAAGAAAGAGTTGATACAGGGTCAGCTCTCAGACCCTACATTACAGAGCTTGAGGGAGGTAGCCAGAGAGGCACCTGATTGTCAAGGAAAAGGGGAATCTGTATACTGGGACAAAGGGTTACTGTATAGAGAGTGTATCACTGAGGGATGGCTAGTAGGTGAGTGAATGCAGCAGTTGATAGTGCCTAGAACATACCATCCTGCACTTCTAGCCATAGTCCATGACATTCCCTTTGCAGGTCATATGGGCATAAAGCGTACAAAGAGACATATTATGCAGAACTTTTATTGATCTGGGATTTCCAGGGATGCAACAGGATCATACCTCTCAACCTCTTAGTGCAATAAATCTGGACAAAGCCAAACAAAATGCAGGAACAAATGCCCAAAAATAGGGACATGTTTGAAATATTACTCTTATAAACATAGAAATTTGCTACAGTAACAGGGTTTATTTTAACATACATTTTCTGAAGAATTTGAAGTCTCTGAAACTCAAATGTATGCCATTATTTAGAGACGTCAGTCCTCAGATCATCCCAGTGATTTGCCAGAAAACTACAAATTTTATGAAGAACAGACCAAAAATATGAGCCAAAAATCTGGACAGCTGAGAGGTATGACCACGGTACTGCAGGACCTGTAAGCAATGCCAAAAAATTAGGCAAGGCAGGAGACAAGGTCAAGGCTCCTTTGATGCCTTTTCCAGTGATTGAAGAGCTGTTTCAGAGGATATTGTGGGGCCTCTGAGTACCCCAAGTTCCACAGGGAAGAAGTATATCCTAGTGGTACCTTCTCACCTTTGATAACCACATTGCCACAACAGTCAGGAAATCCTTCTATGTGGCACACCTCATCACTAATGGCTTTTCATCCAGAAAAAAGGAGGTCGTTGTCCCACTGTACTCATCCATCATTAGACCCATTATAGAATACAATGCCTCATTTGGTAGGTACCTCTCAAGACATCTGCAACAACTGGAAAGGCCGCAGAAATACCTCACTAAAATAATCACAGGTCTAAAGCAGATGCCGTACTCTGACTACCTTAAAAAACACCAGCTATACTCTGTTGCGTCTACTCAGAGGTGATCTCTGCTTAACATGCAAGGTAATGTCAAACCCAGAGCTGTTGGACATGCTACACTTAAAGAAATCCCAATCCCTCAGAGCCACACACTCCAGGGATCTAAACCTTGTCATCACAATAAACAAAACATGCCGGAGGGATAGGTTCCTGACCCAGAGACTCCCCAGGCTCTGGAATAGACTGCCCATACATGTCAAGCAGAGTGCCTCTTTGGCCCTCTTTGAAAGGAACCTTGATGATTGGATGGGAGAAAGGAAATTCACCCCGGGGATCACGTCAGTCACCCTGCTAGACAGGGGTCCAGAGAAGTAAATAGTGTGGGAAGAAATAGCCAGGGGATTGTTATGGCTAGGCTTGTATAGGCCCTAGGGCCAATAGCCTAGTACCAACCTATGAACCTATGGTAGTAGATGATGCTAGTAGATACCTTGGGGTGGTGGATCTGTCCTCCATTGAGGCAGAAAAGGTGGCAAATGCTTTGTTAGAGATTTTCAGCAGGGTAGATTTCCCAAAAGAAATGCTGACTGACAGAGGTGCCAATTTAATGTCAGATCTGCTGATTTCTCTGTGAAAGCACTGTGGGGTGAAGCACCTAAAGACCACTCCATACCATCCTTAGACTAATAGTCTGGTTGAGAGGTTAAACTCTACACTAAAGACCATGCTATGGGCATTTGCAGACCAGTTTAAAGGGGAGTGGGACAAATATTTGCCCAACCTGTTGTTTGCTTATAGGGAGGTGCCCCAGGATTCCACAAGTATTTCACCCTTTGAGTTGCTGTATGAGCATAAGGTGAGGGGACTCTAGATTTGATTCGTGATGAGTGGGATGGTGAGTGTGAATCTCACAATGAGTCTGTTGTGGCATATGTACTAATCCTCAGAACAAGGCTCAGGGAACTCATGGGCTTGGCCCAGCAGAACCTGGCAGAAGCCCAACAGCAGAAATAGGTCTGGTATGACAGGAATGCTTGAGCTAGAGAGTATGCTGTAGGACAGCAGGTTATGATTCTTATTCCTGTCAGATACAACAAGCTGAAAGCAGCTTGGGATGGACCCTTCAAGGTAGTAAGGAAGGTCAGTGATGTTAACTACATGTTAGAACTGTTAGTCAGGAGGCAGGGGCACAAATTGTACCTTGTTAGCATGATAAAACCTTACCATGATAGAAAAGCCCTTGTGCTGAGTATTTGCAGTACAGGGCAGGAGGAGTCTGAGAGGGATCTATGGCTACAGGGAGCCAGCCAGCCAAGTCCCAAGTTATTGTGGTGCAGCCCTGGGTTGCAGACATATCATGGGACAGTGCAGCACTATACTGGAGTTAGCAATGCCAAGACAGCTGGAATCACAAGGCAGGGGATGGGGTAATGTATTCCAAGACAGGATCAACCCTCTCAAGCAATGTTTCTCAATGTTCACTTGAAAAACTAGCTTGAGTCTTTGAGGAGGAGAGAAATCTTACAAAAGGAGATACTACCAGCCCAGCTGTCTGGAATTTTGTAAATAATTATATGTCTGGAATTTTGTAAATAATTTTATGTCATTTCTGAATATCAACATGAATTATATAGAAGTGTGGCAAAGAGAGATACTGCCAGCACAGCTATATGGAATTTTGTAAATGATTATATGTCATTTGTGAATATCAGCATAATTCATATGTTTGTGTTACAAATGTATTAGAACTGTGGGTCATATAAGATGGTTTGTACAGACATGTGTGCTGAAGAGATATTTTGTTAAGTACTGAGCCTAGAGATGTAACCACAGTGTACACTACTGGATTAGAGCAAAAATGTACCTGCGCTATTGTAACTGTTTAGATGTATATATTTTAATAGTGGAAACTGGAACACCAGAAGTTAACTTCAGAAAAAAATAGCTGAAATTAAATTACTCTATAGCCATGTAATAAAAGGAAGTTATCTTTCAGTTTCAGTGCAATAACTGACACAATGTCTAGACCATACAGGTTCACTGTATTGTCTTGGAAGTGTTTTTATTGTTGTTTGACTTCCAGGATTTGCCTTCGATCTAAGAAAAGCTTTGTCTACGTATTTTCACAGGTAGATGCTAAATGCTACCAGCTGCATTAATGGTTGTGAGCCTTGGATAGTCAGATGACAAGAAATGATGTCATTCTGCAAGCTACCCAGCAGTAATATTTGAGATATTATTTTAAGAACTCTCTGAGAGAGACTGAGTATTCTGTATTTGGCTTTGACCTGACACCATCAGCTGGAAGACCCACTCACCACATCCACCTTGCTTGCTCTGTATGTAAGTTAACTAGGATATAGTAATTCTCTAGATAAAGTCAGGAATATATCAAAGCTTAATTTAGATGTTTTTCTTTATTTATTTGAGACCTTCCCATAATGTTGTTTTAAATATTTCCTGTGATCTTGAACTTTGATGTAACTGTAAGTATATACTGAGTATTTTTCTTGTTCTTTCATTATTTATAAATAAATATATTTAAACCTGTCATTGTGGCTGATATTTGTGAGACATATTTAAGTCCTGAGAGTACTTGCATACTTATTTGGTGACACTGTGTAGGTCACTCCTGATAGCCTTGCTCTTGGTCAAACTACCATTTGTATCGATAGCAACATTACACAGTAAGTCTGGACACACTTTGTTAAGGGCCTTAAAGTAGAAACTTAAAAAAAACTGAATACAAGGCACCAAAAAGTCACCAGTAACAAAATCCAAACAAATGCCCTGGAAAGATGGCAAACCAGTCCACATCTTTGATGCCAATATTTTAATAAAAACACCAACACATAAATGCCTCACAAATAACACTGGGTTTTTGTCTCTAATGTACAGACTTCATCAGATGAAGACAAAAAAGATTGTCAACTTTTATATCCCTCTCATTATTCAATTAAAACAGTAAAATTAGTAATATAATCAGTTAAAATAAAACATGTTAAAATGCTGTTAAAAAGCCATTTAAAAACTTTTATAAAAAAACATACTGGCAAAATGCATCCTAAATGTGCTTCTTCAAAAACATACATTTCTCTAGTTAAAACATTATTTAAATAGTTATAAAAATGTTTTTGCATGAAACCTAAAATGCATGGTTACAAAAGTATATTAATATGTACATATATTTTACAACTTTTTGTGAAATGCTAGTGAAGCGCTCCGTCTTGTAACCTTAACATGCCATTACATCCATTTTCTAGCCTTAGCATTGAAATTTTCAGAACACTTTAATGCTTTCCCCATAAGAGAATTCTCATTTATCCAAATGCCTCATGATATTGTTATTTCCTGAGTGAGGAAGTTGCCAGTTTTTAAAATGTTTTTGTTCTTCTCTATATTACAATTTGGCAGCTCTCATTTCTAACAATGGGGCAATGGAAGTATTCTCATTCAAACCAGGTGGAACAGTGGCCTGCAATGTTATTTGCCACCATAACTTCCTGTATTTGATTTTTCCTTCCAGAGCCACCCCCCCTCTTATTTCCTTTTTTACTTCTTCTAAAATAAAAAATGAACAGTGTGCCTTTTTACATTCCCTCAAGTGTTTATATAAAGCATTTCTCTCTTTCTTGATTTGTATATCATAATAGTGTTCGTAAATCCGTCTCCTCAGCTTATGTTCTGCTTTCCCTATATAAAAAGAATCACATTCTTCACAGCTTGTGAGGTAAATTAACCCAGAAGAATTACAATTTGAAAATTCATTGCCAATTATTAACTTATTCCTACTAGCTAGGAATATTTTTTCTTTGTTCATGATGTAACTGCATTGCGAGCACCACCCACACTAAGTCCTTTTCTTCCTTCTAACCACCTTACTATCTTTGTGGTCACCTTCTAACAAACATTTCAAAGTTTGAGAGTTTTTATAAACCACTTTTAATGTCTCCTTGGGAATGTCCCCTAAATCAGTGAACCCCACAAATCTTTCCCACTCCGTCTTCATAATTTTCTTAACCAAACCAGCACTAGCATTAAATTCTAGTACCACAGCATTCTCAACATCATCTATGGGTCCTGTACTCAATCCTGTTTGATTCGTAAATAACTCACCCAAAATAGGTTTAAATTTTTCTTTCCTACCTGCATTGATTTCATTCTTAACTTCTTGGATCATCTCTGTCAGATAATCCCGTTCCTTAAATAATTTCTCCAATAATTCATTCTCTTTGACAAAGTCCTCATCTCCAGAAAAATAAATTTAATTCTGAGATTTTTAGAAAGTCCACATTTTCCAATTCCTACCTGCATTATGACAGCATGCACCCCTTTAAGGGACAGTATATGTGATATTACTGTACATTACTGTAAGCAGTCCCTGATACTACAGTACATTATTACAGGCTGTCCCTGATATTACTGTAGGCAGTCTCTGATATTACTGTGTACTAATGCAGGCAATCCCTGATGTTACTGTGTATTACTGCAGACTGTCCCTGATATTACTATACATTACTGCACTCACTGATATTACTGTGCATTAATGTAGGCAGTCCCAGATTTTATTGTATACAAGGGCACCCGCAGGCAGGTGCAAGCCTGGAATGGGCTGGCTGGGCAATTAATTTTCTGTCAATTAAAAAAAAAATATGTTGTTTTGTTAAGGGCATTCTTCTTTAAGAAGGCCCTTTGCATCCAGTCGCACAGATGCTTCTGCATTTGTGCATCCAATGGTGTACATCTTCATCTTCCACAACTGCACGGAATTTGAATTACAAAAGACATTTGGACTGTGGATGAAGGTACAAGTGAGAGGTAGGTGTGTGCGTGTGTGTGTTTTAAGTGTTTAAAAGGGGTGTGTGTGTGTGTGTGTGTGTGTGTGTGTGTGTGTGTGTGTGTGTGTGTGTGTGTGTGTGTGTGTGTGTGTGTGTGTGTGTGTGTGTGTGTGTGTGTGTATGTTTATGGATTGTCACTCCCATCCGCTAAGCTTTGCACACCTAGAAGCCAGATTAATGGTCATCATACTGTCCTTCTATAAGAGAGGAGGGGGTGTGAAGTGGGCTGTGGGCATACTGCACATGGAGATATTTGTTTTACCCATAATTTTCACTAGTGTATGGAAAGCAAGCCATGTGCACATATGTGTAAACACACATGCAAACACAAATTCACACACACACACACACACACACACACACACACACACACACACACACACACACACACCCCAACCCCCCCCAAGGAAACTGACATCTGCCAGCACAATTTGAGCATCAAGCAGCCATTTTGTTTAAAAATATTTAATTTCCAACAGAGAAATGCTTGGGTATCAGCAAAATCCCACCCCTCACTCTGAAATACGGAGTGAGAAGTGCTAACAGCCCCAGTACTTGTCATCAATCTAAGCGGAGTCAAAGGTAGTGGTACTAACTGTTGCTATATACATAGCTAGATAGATATAATATGAAGTAGGTCTGTGTGTGTGTGTGTGTGTGTGTGTGTGTGTGTGTGTGTGTGTGTGTGTGTGTGTGTGTGTGTGTGTGTGTGTGTGTGTGTGTGTGTGTGTGTGTTTGTAAGAGGGAGGTATGGGTGTGTGTGTGTGTGTGTGTGTGTGTGTGTGTGTGTGTGTGTGTGTGCATGTGTGTGTGTGTGTGTGTGTGTGTGTGTGTGTGTGTGTGTGTGTGTGTGCGCGTGTGTCTAAGTATGAGGTGGGTGTAGGAGTGTGTGTATGGGAGGGGGGGTCATATCTCGCAATTATCTAGATTTTAGCCTCATATTTTTGGTTTGTTTCTCATAAAATTGTGTTTTTTCTGGCAAATCATCGAGGACTGAAGTCAGAAAACAATGGCAGACATTTGAGTTTTTGGCTTGATATCCTCAGAAAATGCATACTAATGCAAACCTTGTTTTTCTATACACTTTCTAAGGAGGTAGGGATGTATGTGTGTGTCATACTTTTCAACTGTACAGATTTCCACAGAATGTCCAGATTGTTACCTTATATTTTTGGGGGTCTATATTAGAACATCGAAGTTTCAGGTCTTCGAATGTTCTAATAAGACCGAGAAAATTTACCAAAAATTTTTTCCTAGAAAAAAAATTTGCTGTAAAAACAAACACATACACACAACACAAACACACCAAACAAACAGCAATCCACACACATATCAAACACAAATCCGCTGAATTTGGATAAAGTAACCAACGATAAAAGTATAATGTTCCAAAAAAGCCACCAACTCGTTGGAATACACACGGCAAAACAACACTTTAATAAAAAAATAGTAAAACTATATAAAACATGTGAGCGCTTTCACAGAGTCCTCTCTGCTTCCTCAGACATGTCAGAGATGTGTATTCCAATGAGTTGGTGGCTTTTTTGGAACAATCCACACACATACACCTAAAATCTTACATCTAAACCTACACTAAACTGTACATACAGCACTATCTACCCACTTACCTTAACCCAAACCCTAACCCTAAGGTCCGTCACTATCACACACACACCTCACCTGTGCCCTAACCCTAACTCACCTATCCCACCCTAAGCCTCACGTCCACACATTCGCACACTTACCTGACCCACACCCAAACCCTAACTCACCTATCCCACCCTTACCCTCACGTCCACACAATCGCACACTTACCTGAACCCGACCATAACTTTCCACCGCAGAGCTGAAAATATCAGAGACAGGAACGGACAACCGAATTCTTTCCCCAGGAAAGAATTTGGTTATCTAAAACTTTGCTATTTTCAGCTTTCGCTTATTAGGTGTCGATATTAGAACATTTGAAGACATGAAACTTCGATGTTCTAATATAGACCCTATTTTTGGTCTGCCCCTTATAAAAATTCTGTTTTTTTTTTTTTAAACTCACTGGGATGAGGTAAGGATTAAAATTACTAAATAATGACATGTATTTGAGTTTCAGACTTCATATCCTTTAGAAAATGCTTTCTAACACAAATCCTGTTATTCTAACAACTTTGTAAATGTGTCTCTAGTTTTGACCCATTCTCCTCAACATTATAACAAGCTTTGTCCAGATTTCTTGGGCTAAGACATTGAGAGGTATGGTGTGTGTGTGTGTGTGTGTGTGTGTGTGTGTGTGTGTGTGTGTGTGTGTGTGTGTGTGTGTGTGTGTGTGTGTGTGTGTGTGAGGTGGCATATCCCTCAGCTGTCCAGGTTTTTGCAGAATGTCCATATTTTTGCCCCATATTCCTCCTAAAAAGGATAGAAGTTGCTAAATAATAACAGACATTTAAGTTTTAGACATCATATCCTTTAGAAAAATCTATACTAACACAAATCCTGTTATTCTAGCATTTTTAAGCTCATGTGAGCAATATTTATAATCTGTCCCTATTTATTTAAGGTTTTGTCCAGACTTCTTGCACTGACAGGTTGAGGAGTGTGTGAGAGAGAGAGTGGAATGCACTATTTAGAGTTAGCAGGTGGAATTTATTTTCCAAGTGCATTTTCAAGGAATTGTGAGCTTCAAGGAGAGAGAAGTTTACTGCTATTCATGCTAATTCTGCTTAAAATGTGCAACTGTTTTGTTTAGCAAATGATATCACTAGTGTGGTATAGAATTTTAAAGCATTGTTAGTAGCACAGCAGGTAGCATATTTGCATCTTAATGTAGAGGGTTGCATATTCTATTCCCACAGGATGTATATTTGTATTTTAAGGGGATGGGGTGCTGCAATCTTGAGTATGTCCTCCTTTGGATGAGATGTCTAGTAACTATGAACCTGTTTTTCAGCTTGCCACCGATTCCTTATTGCAATATACCAGTTTGCCTTTCTTTTTTTTAATGTAACAAACGCAGTTTATTCTTCAAAGGCAGCAGGCACTGATTTTGTAGATGAAACACTGAAATATAAAGTTGGTTTCTAACAACATCCTCTTTATTAGTTTCAGATCTCCTTAATGTGGAGTTATTCAGATGACTTTTACTTCTGCAGCTATTGTGCATATTGACTGATATTGATATTGACTGATATTGGTCGATTGTAATGATAGAAGTTTGAGTGGCCTTTTACGGTTGAAATGTTCTGAATTGGGCAGTTTGTCATTATTGGTTCGTATGTTTTGTTTCACTACTTACTGGAAAAATGTTCAAAACTCTAACTTTAAAGCACGCTCTAACAAGTGATGCTGTATTGTACAAGGGATGTAATTAATTTATTATATTCACCCTCCCATCTTCAGCTACTTCTACTTCCATCTGTAATCCTGCTCTCTTTAAGAGGTCCCGTTGACTACATCTCTCCTCTGTCTGGCTATGATCATGCTGTAATGATTGTCTCTAAACACTGCTCCTTTAACCCACTGCTTTCCGGCTTGCATATACACCAATTAACTCTCTCTGCAACTGAACCCCACTTGCTGTACCTGTTCTTTCTTCCATCTTACACTGTCTTCTGTCTATTTCTCACTTCCATAACTAACCACTTGAGCCATTACTCTGCCTTAACAACATCCTCTGCTCAGGCCTCAAATCTCTAACAGTTAGCTCTCAGCAATGTATAATCTCTAAACTGACTTTCTATTTGCATAAACTCCTTCTACAACGTTAGTTACGTTACATAATGTAAGTGGGTGTTATGTATGCAAATAATCTGTACCTTTCTGCTCATACTATGTCCGAGCTTGTTATTGTATAATACCTTTTAGATCTGGTTTGTATTTGTATTTGTATCTGACTTGTAAATTGTATGTGGAGCTTTTCTTCCTGGGCCTCCACTGAAAATGGGCTCACCTAGGCCTAGTGGACCTTCCCGGTAAACAAATGCAAAAAATAAATAAATTAATAAGTCATCATCATCATCAGCATCATCATTAACCCCCCTGTTCCCTATTTTTCTACACAGGGTGTGGGTGTTGTGTTAACTGTTGCCATCTCTCTCGATTCAGTCCCTCACTCCACCTTCTTCAACAGTCATGCCTGACTGTCACAGATTTTCTGCCTAACGATCCATCCATCTCTTTCCTGGATGCCCTCATTTCCTCTTACCTTCTTCTTGTCTGTCCCAAATCTTCTTCACCAGATTGTCTTCTGCTTTTCTGAACATGTGACTGAACCACTGTAATCAGTTCTGTTTGATCTTTTCTGCAAATGGAGCTACTTTGGTTCTGCTCTTATATCCTCATTTCTTTGTCTGTCCCACAGAGTGCATCCTACCACCCTTTTCAAGCACTTCATTTCCATCTCTTCTAGCTTTCTCGTCTGCTCTGCCTTTGCTTCCCAGGTTTATTTATTTTATTTATTTGCAGTTTGTTTGCCAGGATGGTCCATTGGGCCACTAGGAGCCTGTTTTCAATGGAGTCCTGGGAAGCAAAGCTCCAGAATAATATAAAAGTACAAAATACAAATACAACGATAGAAGTTACAAGAGTACAAATTAGAAAAGGTACAAAGTAATAAGTTTCAGTGTATTGGCATTAGAAGGAGCAATTAGTACAGTGCAAGAAAAATAGAGGAAAATTAATTATAAGCAGATACAGGTCTTGTACAATCTGATGGTTCCTACTGCTATTACCTGCAGTTATATAAACTATAGGAATTTATTTACAGATATAGTAGCTTGTGGGGAGTGAGAAATGTAAGGGAAGTCATGTAGGATGAGAACAGGAGCATTCCCACTGTGAAGTTAGGTAAGAGTGGAGTGAGGTTTTGAAGGCAGAGAGACTCTGGTACGGATGAAAGGTGGGAGAGAATTACAGAGGAGTGCTAGAGAAAAGAATAGAAGATGTTTGCCTGATGGACGGGCAGGTTTGTGCACTTCTATTACGTTTTGGAAGTTAGATCTTAGACATCTATTAGGTCAATGCATTTGGAAGGTAGTGGCAAGGGAGGGGCAGAGAGAGGGGCTAAAATAATTTTGTGTGCTTGAATAAGTTGAATGTAGGTGAGATAATTGGGTAGCTCAAGCCAGTTCAGTTGATGAAGGGAAATACAGTGATGGGCAGAGGATCTCTGGCCAGTTGCAAATTTTTAAATTTTGTAGTAGCAGGAGGAGAGTTTTGACTCGAGGGAAGATTGTAGATTAGTGAGGATAGAGGCACCATATAGAAGTAAGGGATAGGGAAAGTAGTAGCAAGAACGAACCTGGTGGAAGGAGAGATGTAGCGGTTGTGGCCATAAAGTAAGCCGAGTTTCTTATGAGTTTTTTTTTATATTTACTTATATATGGCTATCAAACTTTAGCTGATCATCAATGAGAACTCCTAATGGTTTTGCAGTGGGGACAATTTGGAGAGGTGTATTATTTTGGCTAGTGATAGAGAATGAACTTTTGTCGAGAGTGATGGCTTTAGAAGGGGTAAATATCATTAGCTTAGTCTTGGTTGCATTGAGTGCCAGATGGTTGATTAGCATCCATTGTTCATTAGAAGAGAAGGCATCCTGGGTTCATTTTGCTAGTGAGGAAGTAGAGATAGTGGAGTAGATTATTGTCGAGTCATCGGCTTATTCAATGAGGTTAGTGTTAGGGATGGCATGGTGAAAATCATTTATGAAGATACTGAAAAGAAGGGAGCCTAGAGTTGAACCTTGCAGCTCACCAGTGGGAGTATTTAGGAAGGGAGAAATAGCTTTTTTCCACTTGACTGCTTGTTGCCTGTTTGATAGGTAACTGGTGAACCAGTTGATAGAAGAGTGGGATAGATTTAGTTTAGAGAGTTTAGTGAGGAGAAGGTTGTGTGAAATGGTGTCAAAGGCCTTTGAACAGTCTAAAAGGAGGGTGAACACAATATGACCGGTGTCGTGGGCCTTATTAACAGTTTCTAGGAAGGAGACAAGGGTGGTGGTGGTGCTGTGACTGGGTTAGAATCCATGTTGTGTGGCAGTGAAAAGGTTATTACTTAAGAGGTAGTAAAGATGTTGTAGGTGGATACATTTTTCGAGAGGTTTAGAAATAGGGGATAAGATAGCGATTGGTCGGAAGTTAGGGAAGTCTTTATTGTTGCCTGCTTTATGAAGTGGTATAATAAAGGCTTTTTTCCAGAGCTGGGGGGCATGGTACTCTGAGAATGATCGATTTATTAGTATGCAGATAGGGTAGACAACAGCTTCTACTGCTATTTTTAGGAAGTAGGAGGGAATCTCGTCAAGGGTATTAGAACACGGTTTCATTTTTAGAAGTAATTTCTTTATGATAGCGATGGGGATAGGGTTCATGGAGAAGGGAGAAGTTTGGGAGTTGGAGTTAGTAGAGGAGAAAGGGATGTGTGTAGATCTGTGTGGGGGAGCAGAATCAGTAGTGAAGGATGATGTTAGTTTAGCTATGGAATCAATGAAAAATGAGTTGAATTGGGAAGCTAATTCTAAGTTGGAGGTATTTGGGTCTGGGCAGGGGTTCTCTTTTTTACCTGGGTTAAGGAGAGAGGAAATCAAATCCCAAAATTTTTTTAGGTTGATATTATGGTCGGTTTGGAGTGTGGAAAAATAGGCTTTGTGATCAAAGGTAATACTTTTTTTACTTTATTACAAAGTGTTTTGTATTCATTCAGGGCAATTCTAGTTTTAGTTTTATGGTAGTGTTTCCAGGATTTATCCCTGAGCCGCATGAAGAATAATGTGTTCTTAGATAGCCATGGCATGGGGATACTATTGTATTTCTTCCTGTAGAATGCAATAGTACTGGTCATATCACTGTTTTGTACACCTTACTTTTAGGTTCATAGGTGTGTACTAGGCCAACAGCCCTGGAGCTTTTACATGCCTAGCCCTTAGAAGTGCCCTGGCATCATGCTGCCATTAGTTCCCGGTGCCTCTATCAAGTAGAGCCACTGGAGTGATCCCCGGGGTGAGCTTTCTATTTCCCATTCACTCATCAAGATTTCTCTTGAAAAGGGCCAGTGAGGTGCTCTGCTTGACATGTATGGGAAGTCTATTCAAGAGCATGGGCAGTCTCTGGGTTATGAACCTGCTCCTCCAGCATGCTCTGTTGATTGTGGTAATGAGGTTGATGTCCCTGGAGTGTGTGGTGTGGAGGGATTTGGGATTTCTTTAGGTGTAACATTTCTAACAGGGCTGGGTTAGACATGGCTTTGTAAGTCAAGCAGAGATTGCCTCTTAATAGACGATATGAGACAGAGAAAAGCTGGAGTTTTTTTAGTCTGTCCATGTAGGGCGTGTATTTAAGGCCTAGGATCCTCTTTGTGAGGTACTTTTGTGGCCTTTCCAGCTGTTGCACGTGTTTAGTGAGGTACATGCCATATGGGGCATTATACTCAATGACTGGTCTAATGAGGGAAGAGTAGAGAGAGAGATGATGACCTCTTTCTTCCTGGATGCAAAACCCTTGGTAGTGAGATGTGCCACATAGAAGGACTTTCTGACCACAGTGGCAATGTGGTGGTCGAAGGAGAGGTTGCTGTCAACCTGTGACCCAGATCTCTTATAACGTCTTCAGTGGGCTATCATCAATATGGTAATTAGTGGGGACTGAGTTTTTCTCAAAGGCAATGATAATGCATTTTTTTGGCATTAAGCTTAAGGCCATGGTTTCGACACCAGTCGTTGGTCTCAGTGAGGCCTTTCTGTAGGATGTCTACATCACTTGGGGAGTTAATAATGGCTCCCAGCTTGCAATTGTCAGTGAACTTGGTCACCCAGAGTCCCTCCATGTTGGCTTGGACTTCTGAGAAGAAGATACCAAACAGGAGAGGACCCAGGACCGATCCCTGTGAGAATCCACTCGTGACTAGTCGGCAGCCTGACTTGGAGTCTGCTACTTTCACATTGTGGGTTCTATCTGTGAGCCAGTTTGCAACCCACCTAGTGATATAAATCTGTGAGCCAATTTGCAACCCACCTAGTAATATAGGGGTTGATACCTGGTTTGGTGAGTCTATCAATATTTCCTGAGTGGGGAATGGTATCAAAGGCTTTGGGCAGACCAAGGTAGGCTGTATGAACTGCCTTGCCCTCATTCACAGTTCTGGTGACTAACTCAAGGAAGTCAACCAGGTTGAGCAATCATGATCTACCCTTCACAAAATCAAATTGTGTGGGATTCAGAGTTTGGAGATTCCCTATATCCTTGTTAATTAGGTCCATGATGATGTGCTCCATAGTCTTACATATCACACTTGTCAGGCTAATGGGGCGATAATTCTCAGGGTCTGTAGTTGCTTCCCCTTTATGGAGAGGGATAACTGTAGCAGTGTGCCATTCTGTAGGGACAAAGCCTGAGGTGAGGCTGTGAATGAACAGGACACACAGGTGTGGTGCCAGTTCACTTTGTAGTTCATGTAGAACACAGCCAGGGATATTGTTGGGTCCCATGGAAGCTGTATTCTTGGCCTTGGACAATGCAGCTTTATCTTGTGCTACAGTAATGCTGGGTGCCTAGCATTCTTCTGCTATTGTGACTGGTCCTTTAGGGAGGAAGAGAGGGGTAATGTTGACCCTGAATCTGTTGGCCAGTATGTTACCAATATCTGTTGGCTCAGTATAGGAGGTACCATTGTGCAGTAACTCAGAGCAAATCTGGGTATTGCCATGGAGATTCTTGACATAACTGTGGAAGGCTTTGTGGTTGTTTTTAGTGTCTGTCACAATTCTGCCTTCATAGCTAGCTTTAGAGGTTTTGATGAGGGATCTCAACTCTTTTGCCAAGGCTAATAAGGGAGTTTTTCCAGTCTTTTCTGCAACAGTTTTTTACTTCTGTTGTAGAGTTTATTAATGGCAGGGGACCGCCATATTGGCTTCCTTTTTTTGGAGGACAGCGTCTTGGTTCTGTTGGGTATGACTTGTTCCATGCATTTATGTACATGTTCGTACAGTGCACTAGTGCATGATTCGGCGTTCATGCACCTATTTTGCATTTGCATAGGTGCCATGAAGTTAACCACCTCTGTTTTTAGGAGCCCAAAGTCAGCTTTGGAGAAGTTTTTCATGGTGGTTACCTTTGCTGGTGGTGTGGGTGAGATGTGGATTTCCATGGTAATTAGTTTGTGGTCGGATCTAACCAGGGAGGAATTGACTATTGGTGTTTAGCAATGGTTGCCCATGTTAGTAATAACCAGGTCAAGGATGTTGCCTCATCTAGTGATGGTAAGAATGAGCTGGTCCAGCACATTGGAGTTAATAAATTCCAGGAAGCGTTGGGCAGGTGTATTGGTACATGAGTAGTTTTCCCAGTTGATGGAGGGGTAGTTGAAGTCACCCAGCATGAGAGTGTTGGGTTGGACCCTAATAGTTTCTAGGGTGTTTAGGAACATGGAATGAGCATCTTGGGACATGGTTGGGGACCTATAGCAGGTTACAACCTGAATCGCTATCTTACCCACTGTTAGTTGTACCTGAAGTATCTCCGATGCATTATGCTGGGCTACTAGTCTGGAGGTGTGCATATCCTTTATGAATATGGAGATGCCACCACCTTTGGAGCTTTGGTCCATTTTCTGGGGGCTGAAAGGTGTAGAATGAGTTATAGACTCGTAACGCAGGGGTGCTTTCTGCTGCTTTAAACCAGGTCTCCATTATAGCACAAATGTCGATGTTCTCCATTTTGAGGAGTGCTTTGAGTGAGTGCATCTTGAGATTTAGACTTCTAGGGTTGAGCAGCATGACCCTCAGATTGAATTTTTTTATAGCTGTTACAGTGGTAATTTGGTCTTTGGAACACCACCTAAAAAAGGCAGTATAAGGGTGGCAAGAGCCTTAGCCAGTATCCGCAAACCAAGGGGAGACAGATGCAGGACATCTCTGGCAAAGTATTGAGGTCTGTCAGTCATGTCATTCCAAACAGAGAGATACTGGATCCCCTTAGAATGACACCAGAAACTTAGCCAATTGTTGAAGTCAATCATTTTTGCTTGTACTGCGATATCATTCTGAGTGGATGCTGCTCAGGACTAGGGTCATACCTGCCTGTGCCACATTATCCGAGAGCCCCTCCATGTCTCTTTTCATGTAGTCCAGGGAAGTATGTCTCAGGTCATTCACACCCACATGGACAATGACAGAGTCATACTTGTACTAGTTGTGGAGTGATCTGAGTGCATGCATTATGTGTCAGATCCTGGCACCTGATAGAAATCTCACTGTTACCTTCTCCTTATTCAACCTAGTGAGTGGGACATCAGTGTGCCTCACCATTGAGTCACCTATTATTAGTGTATTGGGCAAGCTGTTTTGTCTTAGGGGCTTAAGGTGAGGGGCACACTGTGTAGGTGAGCTATGTGTCTTGTGATTTCTGCTGTTCTGTGGTGGTCAAGTGGGTTTATGATTTGGAGGTCTCTGCTGTTTGGGTTGATTTCTATTGAGAGCCTCTGCGAAGGTGGGTGTGTGGTTTGTTTTTTTATGTGAGAGCTGTGATGGTGGGCGTTCTGGAGGGCTATGTGTTCAATGTGGTGTGGTGCAGGTGTTGACCTACTCCTCTTGACCAGCTATTCCGGTCTTGGCTGCAGAGTACATGTCTTCCAGTTTGGATATATATAAGTGCTTCTCTCACAAGTCTGAGTGTTGGGAGGTAAGAGTAGAAGGTTGTTTGTGTACATGAGGCAGTTGCCTCAGTATGCCTAAGTTCACCAGGTTAATAGGAGAAAGCACAGGGAACTGACCTTTATACATGCCAGGAGGGATGGTTATAAAGTACTGGAGCTGTTTCCTTATAGGATGTTTAGTGCTGTTAGCACTTATGTGTGTTACAATAATTGCTACAAGAAGCCAGATGAAGTGCTAGGTGAATAAGCTAGTTAAATGCAAGAGAAAAGAGAACTAACAAGATCTAAGGGAAAAATTGAAGAGCAGACTTTCTGGCACCAGTAATTATTTACCCTAGCTTAGTGACGCTCCACGGCACGCAAATCCATGCAAATATGGGCTTTTAAAGCAGAAAGTTGAAAGGGAACTAGAAGACACTCATCTTGTGGTAGATAGGCTACCTAGTGCTTATCACTCCCACTAAGCTGAGAAGCTTCCCTCTAACACAGAAAGGTCTAGTGAACTCAGAAACTACAATACAGTCCTGAATACAGCAAATCTGTATCTGGACTACTCTAGTAACAGGTAAGGTGGGAAAACAAGCTAGAACTTTTTTTTGTTTTTTTTTTTTTAAATATAACAGTAGTAAACGAGCAAACTGATTTAAACAAATTAACCAATTAATCAATAAAAAGCTAAACACTGAGCCCTGTTCCAGCAGTCTTCTATCAAACAAGCTCCAGCTGCACACTCCTGCCACTAGGGTGCAGGGGAACCTTCTCCAAAAAAAGATGGGTTGGATTAGTGCTCAAGTTATACAACCAAAGCTAGATTCAGCAGGTCTGAATCTAGTCCACGCTACAGAAAACAAGGTGCACCAATTTCAGAAAGAAACAGTTCAAATAAGCAGGCACAATAAGCCTTTAACCAGAAATTCCCAGCTCAGAAGGGAAGAATCTACCCTCTCCTCCCACAAGAGTGCAGACCACAAACCTTCTTAATGTAAAATAACTGGCCTGAAACCCAAGTGTTTAAACCAGAGGTAAGACACTTTTAGAATAACAGACACTAAGCCTTCAATCAGCAACTCCCAACTTAGAAGGATGTAAGCTATCTGTCCTGCCACAACAGTGCATCCTTCTGTCATATAGTACATCTGACACTCTATGCCAGTTGGCTGCAGGCCCTCTGATTCTAGCTTTGACCTCTTTACTCAGACTTCCCTTCACTTCAACCACCCTCCTCAGTTACCCGACACTATTAAGATGTTAGACTATCTTCCCTCCTATCTCAATTGTCAACCTCTTCTGATTTCCGTAACTTGCTGCCATTACCACTGTCTTAGCTGTACTCAGTTTCATTCCATGTGCCTTCAGTTTTGTATTCCATTCCCCTATCATTTGCTGAAGTTCTTGCTCAGAGTCTGCCTGTAATACCACTTTGTCTGCTTACAGCAACTTTGTTTTAAACCTGTTTATTAATGTAGTCCATCACCAGTATGAACAGCAGTGGGTTCAGAGTTGAACCCTGGTGTACATCCACTCCCACTGGGAATCCCACTGTAAAGGCGAACACTGTTTGTACTTGAGTCATTGGGTCCTTGTACATAGTCTGCACTAATTCTACCATTGTTTCTGGGACTGTGAACCACCACAGGACTGCCCAAATCAGCTTACTTTGGACCTTGTCGTATGCTTTCTTCAAGTCTGGGAATGTCCAGTTGGACTCTTTCTTGATCTCTAGGTTCTCAACTATCTGCCTCACTGCAAACACTGGGTCAGTTGTGTTGCATCTGAGCCCAAAATGCTCTTCACCCATCTTACTTTCTATTACTCTGCTTATCCATTTATCAATCACTCTCGCCAGAACTTTCATGCAGTGTGACAAGAGTTTGATACCTCTGTAGTGTCCACAGTTGTGGATGTCCCCTTCCTTCTTGTATACGGGCACTAGTATGCTTATTCTCCAGTCATCTGAGATACTCCTTTTTCCCCACACTGCTATAAGTACCCTCAGGAACATTTCTCCCATATCTCACCCAGTATCATTATCATATCTGCTGTGACCTCATCTGAGCCTGCTACTTTTCATGACTTCATTTCCTTAGTGCTGTACTTACTTCTTCTTAGGCAGGCTCCTCTTCTTCTCTTGTTGTAGCTTCCATTATGCCTGGGCCCTTGCCCCTAAAAGTTAGTTTATATAAAGAATTTCACACAAACACATTATTGCCCTCTTCTAACCAAAAAAATCAGATCCTGCAGTGATATCTTTTAAGTTTTCTACTGCTAAACATATTATGAATTCTAACCCCCATTCCGTCTGACAAGGATGGAGGTGTTATTCACAGATTTGCTACCTTAGCTTTCAGATTTATGAACTGTCAGGTTTACATGTTATTTTTTTTTTAATGTCATCTTTTGAGAACATATGAAAGTTATTTAGCTTATTTATTTATCTTTGTTTACTGGGAAAGTCAGTCTGGGTAAGGCCCATTTTCAGTGGAGGCCTAGGGAGATAAGCTTCAGTAAGTGACATTTATATTTTAGTTTCTCTACATATGATAAAGAAGAAATGCTTTAACAGTAGTAAAACTTGCAGTGTACAGAAGTAACAATGCTAGAAGTGCATTTCAGTAAAGTTCAACACATGGTACATCTCAGTTTACAGTGTATAAAGTAGATTGTGTCACATGCAAATGTATGTATGGCAATCATTCAGATGGGCAATCCATCCTGACAGGAAAGGGGGTTGAGAAACTTGTCAAATACATATCAAGTGAAGTATGGGGTTTGATGTAAGGAAAATAGGAGAATGGGGTAAGTGGGGCGAGAAAGAAATTATATTGTACAAGAGTTAGAGAAATATGAGGTAAGATGTAACCAAATAGAGAAAAGGGTTAGTGTGGAGAGAAAGATAAGATTTTGCATAGGGGTTGTAGTCATTATAGAGGAAGGCATCTAGATATAGTGCAGATAAAGGCTAGTTATTGATGGTGAAGTATGTGGAATATGAGGGAGTAATAAAATGTGGTATACAGGTGTATGGTTAGACTGAAGAGTTAATGTGAAGAAATGGTTGAAGCATTTCAACTAAGTAAGGAAACATGAAGGATAGGTTGGTAGAACAGTATGAACTGAAGATGAGCGAAGTCTCCCTCAGGTGAGGACCATGTGCATAACCACATCTGGATGAGATGCTGTTTAAGCAAAGGCTTAAACTGCAGAGTTTTTCAATCCTTTTACGTTTGATTAAGATGGCGTTCCAAAGTTTAGAGAAGTAGTGAGAGTACATTCCGTCTCTGGTTGAATTGTATAATTTATAATAAGAAATAATTTTTCACTTGGACATAGGATCCTAATAGAACAGTGGGGCTGTAGGGTATCTTTTCTTGCTGAACATTTTTTTCTGCAGACTGAGTAAGACTCATCATCTTCTTTCGGCTATTTCCTTTAGGGGTCGCCACAGCAGATCACCTGTTTCCATTTCTTCCTGTCCTCTGCATCTTGCTCTGTCACACCAACCACCTGCATGTCCTCTCTCACCACATCCATAAACCTTATCTTAGGCCTTCCTCTTTTCCTGTTACCTGGTAGCTTCATCCTTAGCATCTTTTTCCCAATATACTCAGCATCCCTCCTCAGCACATGTCCAAACCAATGTAATCTTGCCTCTCTGGCTTTGTCTCCAAACCTTCCAACCTGGGCTGACCCTCTAATACACTTATTCCTAATCCTGTCCATCCTCGTCACACCCAGTGCAAATCTTAACATCTTTAACTCTGCCACATCCAGCTCAAACTCCTGCCTTTTTGTCAATGCCACTGTCTCCAACCCATATAACATAGCTGGTCTCACTACCTTCTTGTAGATTTTCCCTTTCACTTTTACAGGTACTCGTCTGTCACAAATCACTCCTGACACTCTTCTCCACCCACTCCATCCTGCCTGTACTCTCTTCTTCACCTCTCTTCCACACTCACCGTTACTCTGAACTATTGACCCAAAGTATTTAAAATCATCCACCTTCGCCACCTCTACTCCTTGCATCCTCACCATTCCTCTATCCTCCCTCTCATTCACACACATATATTCTGTCTTAGCCCTGCTGACCTTCATTCCTCTTCTCTCTAGAGCATATCTCCATCTCTCCAGGGTCTCCTCCACTTGTTCCCTACTCTCACTGCAGATCACAATGTCATCTGCAAACATCATAGTCCACGGGGACTCCTGTCTGATCTCGTCTGTCAACCTGTCCATCACCATTGCAAATAAGAAAGGGCTCAGAGCTGATCCTTAATACAACCCCACCTCCACCTTAAACGCATCCGTCACTCCCACAGCAGACGTCGCCACTGTCACACTACCCTCGTACATATCCTGTACCACTCTTACATACTTCTCTGACACTCCTGACTTCCTCATATAATACCACAACTCTTCTCTAGGCACCCTGTCATATGCTTTCTCTAAGTCTACAAAAACACAATGCAACTCCTTCTGACATTCTCTGTACTTCTCCATCAACACTCTCAGAGCAAACATCACATCTGTAGTGCTCTTTCCCAGCATGAAACCATACTGCTGATCACTAATCATCATGTCCCTTCTTAACCTAGCTTCTACTACTCTTTCCCATAACTTCATGCTGTGACTGATCAGTTTAATCCCTCTGTAGTTACTACAGCTCTGCACATCACACTTATTCTTAAAAATCGGTACCAAAACACTTTTTCTCCATTCCTCAGGCATCCTCTCACTTTCCAAGATTTCATTAAACAATCTGGTTAAAAACTCCACTGCCATTTCACCTAAACACCTCCATGCTTCCACAGGTATGTCATCTGGGCCAACAGCCTTTCCATTCTTCATCTTCTTCATAACTATCCTTACTTCCTCCTTGCTAATCCATTGTACTTCATGATTCACTATCCCTACATCATCCAACCTTCTCTCCCTCTCATTCTCTTCATTCATCAACCCCTCAAAGTACTCTTTCCATCTCCTCAACACACTTTCCTCGCTTGTGAGTATGTTTCCCTCATTATCCTTTATCACCTTTACCTGCTGCACATCTTTCCTAGCTCGGTCCCTCTGTCTAGCCAATCGGTACAGGTCCTTTTCTCCCTCCTTAGTGTCCAACCTTTCATACAACTCTTCATATGCCTTATCCTTAGCCTTCGCCACCTCTTTCTTTGCCATGCACCTCATCTCCTTATACTCCTGTCTACTTTCTTCATCTCTCAGACAATCCCACTTTTTCTTTGCCAACCTCTTTCTCTGTATACTCTCCTGTACTTCCTCATTCCACCACCATGTCTCCTTGTCATTCTTCCTTTGTCCAGATGTCATACCAAGCACCTTTCTAGCCGTCTCCCTTACTAGATCTGCTGTAGTTACCCAGCTATTTGGTAACTCTTCACTGCCACACAGTGCCTGTCTTAACTCATCCCTGAACTCCACCTCACAGTTACCCTTTTTCAATTTCCGCCATTTGACCCTTGGTGCTGCCCTCACACTCCTCCTCCTCTTCTTGATCACCAACGTCATCCTACAAACCACCATCCTATGCTGCCTAACAACACTTTCCCCGGTCACCACTTTACAGTCTCCAATCTCCTTCAAACTGGCCCTCCTACATAAGATATAATCCACCTGTGTGCATCTTCCTCCACTCTGGTATGTCACCCTATGCTCCTCCCTCTTGTTAAAATACGTATTCACCATAGCCATGTCCATCCTTTTCGCAAAATCCACTACCATCTGACCTCCTGTATTCATTTGTTTAACACCATACCTACCCATCATTTCCTTATCCCCTCTGTTCCCTTCACCAACATGCCCATTGAAATCTGCTCCAGTCACCACTCTCTCACCCTTGGGTATAGTCATCACCACTTCATCCAACTCACTCCAAAATTTTTCTTTCTCATCCATTGCACACCCAACTTGTGGAGCATATGCAGTAACAACATTCATCATTACACCATCAATTTCCAGCTTCATAAACATCACTCTATCTGACACTCTTTTCACCTCCAAAACACTCTCAGCATACTGTTCCTTCAGAATAACTCCTACGCCATTTCTCCTGCCATCCACACCATGGTAAATCAATTTGAACCCACCTTTGATACACCTAGCCTCACTCCCCTTCCATCTGGTCTCTTGCACACACAATATACCAACCTTCCTTCTGTCCATCATATCAGCTAGCTCTCTCCCTATACCAGTCATACTGCCAACATTCAAAGTTCCGACCCTCACTACCACAGTCCTAGCCATTCTCCTCTCTTCCTGCATTCGGCCATGCCTTCAGCCTCTTATCCTCCTTTGGCCAACAGTAGCCCAATTTCTGCCAGCACCCTGTTGGCTAACAGTACTGGTGGTGGTCATTGTTAACCCGGGCCTCAACCGATCCAGTATGGAAATATTTACTGGTGTCCACATGAAATTATTTGGCAAAGTTTTATGCCGGATGCCCTTCCTGACACAACCCTCCCCAAGACTATTTGTCATAATTAGCTGTAGTTCAAGACAATTTAATTGTTTTTCGGCCTGACAATGAAGATGTATATGAAAGTTTGGTGGCAAATGTAGGTACTTTCTTGTAGCAGTGGGAGTGTTTGGCTTTGTGTGTGACATTTAAGTTTATATGGGTAGGGAAATATGTGAGTAATGAAAGTACATAGGCTGAGGCTCATGTTTTCCTTGTAGATTCAGTGCAGGTATTGTTAGGTCCTATAAAGGTAGCTGAGTTTCTGTTGTGTCTTTTTAATAATTTGATATAGGTGGTAGTCAAATCTGAAGTAAACTGCTAGCCTTCCTAATTGTGCAATTAAAACTTGTTAAATGTCCCGAATTGTTTCTTTTTCTCATGTAACCATGCACTGTTTAAAGTTTTCTTCTGGTTCTTCTGGTGATCTTTTCACAGCTGCTGCTACTGTTTCAGTTACGAGAAGATTTGCTTGGTTATATTATCATAATTTACCAGAAGATGTTAAAGCTGAGATTTTGAATTCTCCCCTGGAAATACATGTACTATTTGGGCCCCTTGCTGCTGAGGTCTATAAAAATTTTGATGAGAGAGGGAAATTGATCAAAGGGGTTACTCTCCTTTTCGAAGTTCAGAAAAATCTTTCCATCCTTTTCATGATCCTCTTCCAGGAAACAGTATAGGGAGTCTCAACAAAGTTTTAATAAGAACATTTCAAAAATCAGTAGCAAGGAGGCTCAAAGAAAAAAAAATAAAATAAAAAGGGAGCCTCCTATAATCAAACACTGTCCACAAGTTGGAATGAATTCCTCTTCTAGCATCCTGGGAAGCCTTCAAAATCTGTAACCATTCAAAATGTAAGGAAGCTTCAGCACTTCCTGAAATATGGGGACTAAATGGTCAAAAAAACAGACTTGCAATAAATCAAGTCCAAGATGGCCATTTCTCAGAGTATTCCCTTTTGGTGTGGGGTGCTTGCCATCCATATCAGGGATGGGGGTGGAGACAAACCCTGCAAAAAGCACGTTTAAAGAAGAGTGATGTTTGATATATGTTCTTCTCCTGCTTTTTAAATCTTTTTGTTTTCTGTGTGTATGTGCCTGCGTGTGTGTGTGTGTGTGTGTGTGTGTGTGTGTGTGTGTGTGTGTGTGTGTGTGTGTGTGTGTGTGTGTGTGTGTGTGTGTGTATGTGTGTGTGTCTGCACTCTGCATTATAACCAATGGCATTTGAATAGGGAACCCTTCAAATCTCTCCCTCAGTCAAGGTCTCCATCTTCCACAATGGCATCAGATTATCTCACACTAGAAGATTCTAACACTTATATAACGGGGGTGCAGATGGCAGTGGAAATCCCTTACCCATTTTCAGGGGGTTCCTCCACATTCTGCAAACCAGACATTCCTATTTCCTCCTATTTTAGAGCAAATGTTGGCTCAGGGGGTGATATAACTTGAGCCCTCAACTCAGAAAGGCAAATATTTTTATTCAGGGTTTTTCTGGTACTACAAAAAAGGGAACTTTAAGACCAGTCCTATATCCCTCCTTTTTCATTGTGTTTGTTGAGATTTCAAAATTCAAAATGTTAACCCTTCAAACCCTCAAACCTGTCATACTCTCCTGCAGCTTCATGGTAACTTTTGACCTAAAAGATGTTTATCATCACATTACAGTTTGCAAGGACTTCAGGCTTTTTAAAGATTCAGTGTGTCTGGCTCACATTATCAGTTCTCTGACTTACAATTTGGTATGTCTATTTACAAAGTGTTTGACTCCAGTAGCTACTCACTGCAAGGTTCCAGGGATTCATGTCTTTACATATTGTGATGATTTCCTATATTTGCAGGCACTTTTCCCAGTTGTCATGATTCCCTGACATAGGCCATAAAACTCCTGGTCATGACATTTACTCTCATACCCACCTATAACCAATGTCCCCAAATTCAAGGATTTGAAAAAGGTGGACCTTATATGATTATATGCCAAAATTTCTAAATTTACATGTGGTATCACCATTGTTGACCCTGACATAGAAGCTGACTTCACCATGGATTTTTTCTGCTCACATAGACAAATGCATAGCTCGGGCAGCCCCAGCTAGAGCTAAATACAATGGGATATCTAGAAACAGCTCTCTCTTGGTGGCCGCCTAACATAAATTAACTTTATAACAAAAGGAAAACTCCCTTAAACTGTGCAGTAAGGCTAGAACTCTGCAGAATTAGTACAGTATAGAAAATACCGCCAAGAATCTGGAAAGTACTATAAGGACTAGTAAAGCAGCTCATGGACGAATATTAGTTACTGTAGTAATAGAGTACTACAAGTCCGTCTTTAACTGCATTAGAAAACTACAAAAATAACACTCAATTCAGCTCTGAACTTAACCTTAATGGGCTGTTACTCTGATCCAAATTACTTCACAGTGACATCACAAAGATACTAACAAACAGATTTACCCCAAACTTCACCCCAAAGCCCTTATCCCTCACCTCATCCCAGGATCCTTTATACCCTCATCATCACTAAAGAACACATTCTTATGGTGTTATCAAAAAACAAAAAACTTCATCCCTGGGACCTGACAACAATCCTAGGTGCTTAACAAATAGCATTAAAGAAGCTCTTGATGAACCTCACCTTAAATCATTTAACCTAAGCAGAGGCACAGGCTATGTAACTGAATCCTGGCACACTGCTGTACTGATGCTCCTTCATAAGGGTGACCCTTCTACAGAACCTAGAAATTACAGACCAGTCAACCTTACAGATCTCATCTGTAAAGTTATGGGGTGTATCATAACTGATCTCATCAACTGTCATTCCAGAAATCTCATTAGATGTGATCCCCAACCATTTGGTTTCATCAAAGGGATATCACAGCTGTTTAGACTTGTTAACTTCTTTGACAGGGTCACAGAGGCTGTCATCAGTGGTCATATAGTGCACACAGCTTATTTCAGTCTGACCAAAGCATTCAGTACCGTACCCATGCTGGTATTGTAACCAAACCACCAGCCTTAAACCCAGATCCTTCTGTGGTTAGACAGAGAGCCACTTGGGTAAACAACAGAACCCACATAGTTTGAGTAGAAGTTACATCTTCAGATAGTGCTAATGCAACTTTTGTTTTCTTTCTCCATCTTGAAAGTCTTTGCAGTTCCTAAGTTAAATAAGGTGGAGTTGGGGTGCAGTCCCCTATATTGGGGTGCAAGGGAGTTTAGCTACTTGCAAAACTGTTTTTTTTGATGAATTGACTAATGAATTGTGGTCAACTAGTTTGCTCATTGGGGAACTGGAGTTTTGTAGTTGAACCAATGCTATTCCACAAAGGGGATCATAACTCAGACAGCTTAGAGATAATGCTAATATGATCCATTAAATAGATAGTCAAATAATGCAGTGCTGATATCTGTAGGCTCTTAAGGAAATGCACTGTTCAGCTTGATGATATCCTGGGGTCTATGACCAGATGAGTTGTTGGGTTTGGAAACTTGTATTACCATGAAAGGCTTGTTTATAATTTCATCATGCTTTCTGTAAGTGGCATTGCACTATATCCTCTGAACCCCGTCTCTTTGAAACACTATGAGTATAGCATACTGTGGGGAAGGTCATCTCGCATAGAAACACAGTCAACCTTACAATGTCTAGTGACAGTGGTAGTAGGTAAGACTGAGTCATTACACAGTGCCCATCTCACCTGCGTGCAATAAACAGTTTCTCCATGTCAAAAACTGTATCGTACCCAATCCACTTTTGAGAAGTAATTCCACAACTACATCGGTATGTGTAAGAAATAACATGGATCCACTCTGATTAAGCTTTTGGATGAGCATTAGACTGTAAACTTTACAAAAACCTGTGATATAGAGGCAGAAGGTTAAGGGTTATTAGAGATGCACCAATTAAGAAATGCACAAATAAGCATGTAAGAATAAGGGTTTGATAGCACAATACTAGAAGGCATGCATTTTGAGCAAAGGTCACAAATGAAGGTTTAAAGGCTAGGTACCAAGACAAGCAGGACAGTAGAAGGGTGGGACAGGAATGATTTACTGTTAAATCTGGACAGTAAGGGAATAGCTACATGCACAGATCAAATGAGACAAAAGGAGATCAAAAAGAACAAGTGAGAATTGTTAAGGGAGAAAGAAGATAATGTCGGAAAAAATAAGAGAGACAAAATCACCAGGGAGATTGTAAACTGGGAATAAGGGAAAGCAAGAGGATAAACAAATTATTACCAAAAGATGTGGGGTATTGTATCGCATGCCTTAGCCAGATCAACGTAGGCAATATGCACCATTCTGCCCTCATCTATCCACATGGTGACCTTCTCAAAGATATCCGCCGGATTGGATAGGCTGATCTTGACAAAAACAAACTGGATTGGATCTAGTGTTTGAAGGCTTTCTATGTCCTTATTAGTCATTTCTGTGGTAATTCTTTCCATGGCTTTGCATATGAGACTAGTCAGACTTATGGGTCTGGAGTCCATGGGGTCCATTGATAGCCTGCCCTTGTGCTGAGAGATGACCTGTGCAGTTACCCATTTGCATGGTACAAAGACTATTTGGAGGCTATGATTAAACAGTGACTCCAGTGGTCCCAATAGTTCCTGTTTCAGTCTATTTAGGAGGCATGCTGGCATATTATTGGGAACCATTGATGCAGTAGTTTTGGCTTTAGCGGGCATATCTAGGACCAGCTTCCTAGTGATAGTTGACAGTGTTACGTTCGATGATATTTCCTAGGGGTAGCTGGGTGGGTAAAAAGGGGGCTGAATTTACTAGCCAGTAGATTTGCTATATCTTCTGATTTCTGTGTAGGTGACTCCATTTGCAATCAGTTCTGCACATTGTGTGTGCTGTTTTTAAGGTTTTTGACATAGCAAAAGAAAGCCTTGTGGTTGTCCTTTGCCTGGGAGGCTATCCTTCTCTCAAGTTTGGCATTAGTAGATTTAATTTTCCCTCTTAGTTGTTTGTTTAGATTGATGAGAGTGTTTTTATCATGCTAGGCATAAAACTTCCTAATCCTGACTGTGACTTGCTTGTTTTCTTGTACAACCTGTTTATGTTTGGATTCCACCAGAGTGGTTTGTTTTTTGAATTAGTTTTGGATTTATTTCTGGTAGGTACAGCTGTCTCTATGCAATTACTGAAATGATCATACAGGACTTTTATGAATGATTTTGCATAAACAGCTGTGTTCTCAGCATTTGGGGGGGGGTCTTGAAATTTTGACATGTTATCATTTAGTCATAGGAAGTTTGCCTTAGAATAGTTCCAGAATGTTACAAGGTTAGCCAGAGTCACAGAACTGATTTTTATTATGAAGGAGCCAGTTTTGTGGTCTGATCTTACCAAAGAGAACACTACACCAAGGGGAGTACGGCATTCTCCCATGTTTGTGAGTAAGAGCTTGAGTATATTTGCACACCTAGTGCCATATCGACCATCTGGTACAAGGTGTTTGTGTTTACAATGTATAGGAATCTCTGAGCCTGTAAGTCTGGGGTCATGTACGTATCCCAGTTTGTAGTGGGGTAGTTTAAGTTGCCCATGAATATAGAAGAGGGTTGAATGGTGAGAGCCTCTAGTAAATCCAAATATGAGCTATAGGTTTCTTGAGTCACAGAGGGTGACCTATATCTTGCTAAGATATGATATGGGACTTTGCATGTGGCAATATGGACATGGAAAAGCTCATGTCCTGTTTGATTAATCTTGAGGTAAGTTTGTTGTTGATGCAGAGTGAGACAACTCCACCTTTAATTCCTCCCTGTACAGTAGCTGGCCTAAATGTGTGGAAAGTATTGCAGCCCTGCACTGCCTGGGTGCTCACTGCAGCCCATGTCTCAGTAACTGCACAGACGGCCACATTCTCCAGGGTGAGGAGAGTCTGGAGGGAATGCAGTTTCTTATTTTGGATCCTGTCATTGAGCAGCACCACATTTAGATTCCCTTGAGTTGGTTTTGCTATGATAGAAGTTTGTCACTTTGTCATGGCTTAAAAAAGGGACTATGAGAGGAAGACAATATTTTAGCCAATATTTTAAACCTAGACATGACAGGTGCAGACCATCCTTGGCAAAGCAACGAGGTCTATTGACCTTATCCTCCCATGCTGACCAATATTTTACCCGCTCAGAATGGTACCAGAAACTAAGCCATTTACTGGAGTCATTCATCTTTAGTTCATATTATGACATTATCCTTGGTGAAGGTAGAATACTGCTCAGTGCTATGCACATACCAGCCTGGGACACATAGTCTGAGAGCTCCATAGTCTTTTTAGTCATGTAGTTTTAGGTCATTTACACTCATATGGTCTATAACTGAGTCATAATGGTACTTGTAGCCTAGTGACTTGAGTGTGTGGGTGATTTGGTAGATCATGGCCCCAGACATAGAACTGACTGTGATTTTCTACTTGCTCAGTCTGATTAACAAGACAACTGTATGTCACACAATTGAGTGTCCTCTAACTAAAATACTGGGTAGTATGTTGGTTTTCTAGTTGGGGTTCCAAATAATGTAGCTGTATATTGTGTTGGGTGTTGTTTTGGTGGAGTGCTTTGGACTGTTGAGGATTATTTTAGAACGGTGAATGCTTAGGAAGGTTGCTTTCAAGTGCCTTTTCATATATTGGTCTATGTGTTTTGGCAGTACTCTGTGATATAGATATAATGCTTATATTATTGACAACCTGATTGTTATTTTGAGGCTTTTGTGTGAGTCTTACCTCCAGTGGCATTGTGTAATTACACCTCTCACATACTGTACCCATTTCACTAAGAATTAGTTGGTTGTCAGTGAACGTTATACACTTGTTTCAGGATACTCATCTCTTCCAAGCTGGTGGCAGAGAATTTTGGGAAGTGTCCATCCATAGTGTCAGGTCTTTGTAGGTGGACTACAAAGGGGTGGTACAGTAGGGCTTACAGCAGGCTTACTTGGGCACTGTAAGGGTAAAAACTACAGCTAGGCCGTGTATGACTGAATTTGTGTAGTGGTGCTCCTTAGCACTCAAACAAGGTGCTCTTTGTGCAGCTGAGTACTGGGTAAAGTTACAGAGGAAGTATTGTTAGGAAAATTTAGTTTCTAAGTTCCTGCGTCTATACAAGGCACAGCTAAATGCTGCTGTGTGTCAAACAGCAGAATTTACAGACTTAAAGAAAAGTGAATAAACCAACTAAAAAGCCCTCTGGCCAATGAAACAATCCCACTTTAAGCCTCCCTGTGTGTTTCCCAACTCAGACAGACCAAGCTACCTTTCTGCTGCCAGTAGAATTACAGTTCCAGTTTTCTTAATATAAAACACATTTTAGTTAGCCAAAAGGGAAAATGTACCAGAAACAAATCAAACAACTAGCTACAACAAGTAATTAAATGCTATTTAAAAGGTGTTATTCAGTTAAAGGAAAACTCTACCTTAGAACAAAAAATATATTTTTTTCACTCTACTTTTGTTTTCTGAGCTATTTTAATACCTCAAAATCCCTCTGACTGCTTCTTATAGAATATTAATGTTTTCTGAAAAACGGCTGTCAATGGGGCTTGACCTATTAATGTGATCTTTTTATTCAAGCCTTTCTCTTTTTCTTAATCCATTTCAAATCTACTTTATATGCTAGACACAAGGAAGTACTGGTTTATTCCCATCCTTTGACATATAATGGGATTAGTGTCAGTTATTGTCATCTTACATAGCGTCTGTAATGGGACTGATTATTTTATTTCTTGGATGGCTCTCATTTGTGTGTTTCACGCCTTGTTTTACAGTACATTTAGGAGTTATAGAGCTGCAGCTGTTCATTTGTGTGTTTCAGGCCTTGTTTTACAGTACATTTAGGAGTTATAGAGCTGCAGCTGTCACTCGTCCCTCTCTAGTACAGATGACGGACAGGCGGGGTAGTTCATTTATATGCTTTATTATATAGAAACACATCGGGATGGACAGCAGCATTACAAAATACAAACAAACTGATTAACTGACAGACTACACAGACATATGTGCTTACATCTCAAAGCTTACTACAAAATGGCAGTCAGGCTCGCACATGCTCAGTATTTATACAGTTGCGCAAGCCCCTAGAAAGCTTCTTAAAGACAAGCGTACATATTGATGTACATCCTCCCTCTTAAATAGATTGCCCTCAATGAAATGACATTGGAATAAGACATACAATAATATTGACATCAGAAACAAACACAGAGTTCACGTCCAAGTTGCTGTGTATCTGTGACCTGGTCTGGAAATGTTACCTGATCTAGTAATATAGTAATCAGAACTAGGTTTAGCAACTGGGACAATCTTCTGTGAATAACTCATATCAGGAACGTTGGGATTCTGCTCCATGTGATTCCACAATGTACGATCTCAGCTCTGGGCAAATACCCTTCATAACTCCAATCCAATCATAACCTTTGCACGTTTTCATTCTCACTGTCTCTCCTTCACTTAATGCATTGAGCGGTTTGCTGGACTTACCATAACAAGACTTCTGGATTAGGCATTTCTTTAACAGATGGGCTTTCACTGATCTGTTATTCTTAGCCCTTTGAACCAATAAACTACTGCTGACTGGTAAGATAGTTCTGGTTTGTCTCAACAGAAGTCTTTGGGCAGGTAAGCCAAGATGCTTATCACGAAGAATATTTCTGAGATTCAAGAGATTCAGGAAAACATCACTATTATCTTGTTTCTGTTATCTTGTTTTGACTTCTCTAGTAACTGTTTTGCACTTTGAACTGCATGTTCTGCCAAGCCATTTCACTGTGGGTACTCAGGGCTACTCGTAATATGGATAAAGTCCCACTCTTTAGCAAATCTTTTGAATTATTGACTAGTGAATTGTGTACCATTGTCAGAAATAACATTCTGTGGACTTGACCATGGTAGTCCAGGAATCTGGTTTAGCTGAAGTGGTTCCTTCTGTTGATGTGGCTTGTACTATTACATGAAGAACAAGATGAAAGTACTTTCTCAATATCTTGTGACATAGAAGACCAAAATACTAGTCCTCTCACCCTTCTTTTGGTAGAGTCAGTTCCTAGGTGGCCACAATGCAAGATGGCAAGACACTCTGGTTGCAAGGACTTTGGAACAATGACTTTTAGACCTTTCATAATGATATCTTTGTCAGACAAAACCTCATCTCTGTAAGCAAAATAAGGTTGCACTTCTTGAGCTAAACTAGAATGCTTTGATGGCCATCCACGACTGATAAAGTGGCTGAGCTTCTGTAGGACAGGATCTGAGGCTGTATGACTTCTAAGATCATCAAGACATGTGGAAGAAAAATTTCTCACTTCCATTACTTCAAAATCAAGATTCTCACTATCTTGCTATTCAGTGGTGTTTCTGAGTGATCTGGATAATGTATCAGTAAGATAAAGAAGTTTACCTTTCATGTAGACAAGAATGAAATTGCACTTCTGCAATCTCAATATCATGTGTTGCAATCTGGCAGGATCTGTATGCATAGCCTTTCTCAAAATAGTAACTAGAGGTTGGTGGTCTGTTTCAATCTGGACAGGTCTACCATAAATATAATCATGGAACTTTGAACATGCAAACACAATTGGCAGGAGCTCTTTCTCTATCTGCGCATACTGCATTTCAAGTTGGGTTAGAGTTCTGAATGCATAGGCAACAAGTAGACCCTCTTGAAGAATGACTGCGCCAAGGCCAAATTTTGAAGCATCACAGGAAAGAGTAACTAGTTTGTGAACATCATAGTATCTGAGAGTCGGTGGACTGGCAATTCTCCATTTCAAGACATCAAAAGCTTTTTGATGCTGTTCCAACCATGACCAGGATACATCTTTTTGTGTCAATTCTCTAAGTGGTGCTGTTAATTGGCTTAAATCTGGAAAGAACTTGCCTTGATAGTTAACCATGCCAAGAAAAGGTTGAAAGGCTTGAACATTGTCTGGAGCTCACATCTCAAGAATGGCTATTTGCTTGGAAGGGTCTAGTCATAAGCCTAAACTTGCAAACAAATGATCAACATAAGTAACGTCCCGTAACCTGAACTTGCACTTCTGGGGATTCAGCTTAAGATTCACTTGAGGTGCTCTTTCCAGAACTTTCTTAAGGTTTTTGTTATGCTCAGCTTCACCATTACCTCCTACTAAAATATCATCTACTATAATAGCACAAGGACACCCAGAAAAAAATTGCTCCATTGCATGCTGAAAGACTTTACTGTCAGAATTTATTGCAAATGGCATTCTCAAAAATCTGTACCTGCCAAAAGGAGTACTGAATGCAGTTAGTAATGAGGATTTCTTGTCAAGCAGAATTTGCCAAAATGAACTCTTTGCATCTAAGACAGAAAAAACAGTGGTATTTGGCATCAGTGCTGCAACTTCTTCAACTGTACACATTGGATGATGAGGTCTTTTCAGTGCTTTGTTCAAATATCATGGATCAATACATATTCTGATATCATTTGAGCTTTTCTTATGAGCTACCACCATGAAAAATATCCATTCAGTTGCTTCATCAATTGGACAAATTACACCTGGCTGCACCATTTTATCTAGCTCGGCTTTGACTGTTCTGCATAGCTACTAGAACTTTTGGCGATATTGTACTTGAGGGCCTCGCCAGATGCGCAATAGCAAGCCCTGCCCAAAACCTGCCCCCATGCTGGGCACTAATGAATATGCATTCCCTCAGTAGCGACACTAGCATATGTCTATTTTGCACAATAACTTTCAAATCTAACATCGCTTTACACACATCAATTGCTTAAAGGTCATTCAAAAGCTCCAATCAAGATGAATTTTGCAATGATAAAAGGCAAAGTGAACTACACAGAAATACTTACAAATATTAAGATTGCCAATGGAAGGATCTTTACAGCAGACTAGTGCTATTAAGGAAAATACAGAACACACCAAAAATTATAAGTTAACCAAATGAAAACATTTAACTGTGTTACAGTTCAATGTGTGTATATGGTAAAAGCCAACCTAATCCTTTGTCACAAAATGTAATTAAATTACAAAACCTAGTTAGCCATTAAAAAAACACTGCAATAAAATGTATTTTTCTACCACAGCAAATGCAAAAGTTGTAATACACACGCAAATGGAACAATTTACATTCTGGTAGCAGTTACATCATGCTGTTTTTGTGACAAAAAAAAACTGAAGAAACTTTCCCCAAAAAACATTAACAGCACTAGAACATATTGCATTGAAAATATGGCTTTGACTGAATTTAGTCTATTAAGTGTCCTACTGTGGTGACATTCCTACTGAGGTGACTTACATGCCAAAGCACTGCCAGCCACTTGGAAAAAGAGCTCTTCATTCTCTGCATACAAATGGGGAGAAAAAAACTAGTTAAAAATTCCAAATGGTAAAGTTATGAACTTGATATTTCTCTAAAGGACAACACGGTTCCTCCATAAAAGTTATTCCTAAAGGCATTTAATTTACTTCTCACCAGCTGATTAGAATGCCATG
This sequence comes from Protopterus annectens, assembly GCF_019279795.1. NCBI lineage: Eukaryota > Metazoa > Chordata > Ceratodontiformes > Protopteridae > Protopterus > Protopterus annectens. The sequence goes on from NC_056741.1 coordinate 156,568,972, forward strand.
TCAATCATGGCTCATTACATATGCAGACCTGGTCATCAATCATTCGTGACACACCCACTTCTCCACAAAATGCAAGGTGAGGCCTTCAAGTACAATATCGCTGAACTTTCTAGGCTGGTCTGACAACTGGGCTGACATCTGGGTCTAACTTCATGGAGAACACAACTGGAAGCTTGCATAGTTTGTCTTCGAAAAGATCAGCATAGGTAGAGAAAATATACTGGGCAAATTAGAACAGTGGTCTTTTAAGCTAACATGGTGGACTTTCTTATAATGAAACCAGTTCCATTTTCAAACTGTCACTGAGTCCTAATAATGTCTGTACGTGCCTCTTGACCACATAAAATAACAAGACGTAACTTCTTCCAACAGAGAAAGTACTACTGAGCCCTCAGTTTGAATCTCTTCACCACCATAGGCACTAAGTTTTGCAGACTTAGCCAAATCAAGATTCTCTAAAGCACATACTCTAGCAAATGTTTCTGCAGACATAACATTGCACTTTGAACCTGTCATCTTTGAGCTCAATGGGTTTTCTATTTATCTGAACAGTACAGGATACTTCATTCATTGCCCATAGATCTACTGCATTGACTGTTTCATGAAGCACTGGCACACTATCAACATAAAAAGGAGAGTCATGGCCTTTTATTTGATCAACTTGTTTCTTTGAATGTTCCCTTTTAATAAAAGAATGTGTGCCTTTTGATTTACAAAACCTTTTGAAATGATTCTACTTATTACATCTGTGACATTTCTGACCAAAAACTAAACATTTTTCCCTTTTAGGCTCATGACTTTCACCACAATTATGACAGTTGGCTATGAAACTGGGTAGGGGCCCATGCTTTGACTTTGCTGACACACTCTTATGCTCCACTGAGACTGTGTGTACTCCATAATTTGCTACAAAGCTACGGGGTTTCCTAGTGACTCTTGCAGGACTTGCAGTTGCTGGCATGTGCTTGGGCCTGTTTCTTTTAACCACATGATGCATACCATCAACATTGGCTTTAGAAGTTACTGGAAGCATGCCTTTCTCATTTGTAAGCATATTTGTGTGCTTTTATGTAAGCTCATATATGTGACAAATATCAATGGCTTTATTCGAAGTTAAATCACTGTCATGAAGCAAAATCTTTCTCACAGCACCATCTTTAATACCACACATTATTCTGTCTTTTATCATCTCATCCCTTAAGTCACGAAATCTGCACATTTTAGCCTTGTTTCTTAAATTATGCTGCAGAAGTTTCACCTGGCATTTGATCTGTTGTATAAAACAAGTGCCTTTCCATTATAACATTCATTTGGGGGTTACACGTTTCTCTAAATTTACGTTTTAAGCACCCAGGGTCCTCCCTTGACTCAGCCGGTACAACTGTATGATAACCCCCCCCCCCCTACTGCAAAGACTGCAGGTACATACTCAAATGAATGCTGTCTTTCTATGGCTTCTGAAACAGCTAGATTAAGCATAATAAATGCTTTTGAATGCTCATTTTTATCAGAAAATGCAGCTTGTATGAAAATATCATACTCTTGCTCAAATACTCTCCAGTGGTCTGCGATAATATTATCAAACATGACTGGTGTATGTCTGCAAAATCCTTCTGCCATGCCCACAGATTATAGTAAAACACACTGGAAAATGGCCCTTGTAATTATGTATGAACAAGCACATGCAGCCAGCACTTGTAATAACATTCAGATGTGCAATAAACTCTTCGAAATACCAACTGTACTGTAATATTTTACAAACATGCAAACACTTCAAATACTTCACACAACTTGAATAGCTTTGATTAATGTGAAAAGTAGTGCTGAGCAAAAAAAATTGCAGTCATTTCCCTTATTTTATTCATTTTTTGCAATTCGGACTTTATTTCAAACATTTTCCATAGTTATTCACAAATTTCTATTAATATATCGCAGTTTCAAATATTTCTGTTACTTAGAAATTTGTTTAGAGCATTCTGAATGCCTCTTTTCATATTTTACAAATAAGAAATGGTTTGAGGAAGTCTTAATACCTCATAGGTTCATAGGTTCATAGGTTCATACTAGGCTATCTGAACCTATGAACCTATGAACCTATGAGGTATTAAGACTTCCTCAAACCATTTCTTATTTGTAAAATATGAAACGAGGCATTCAGAATGCTCTAAACAAATTTCTAAGTAACAGAAATATTTGAAACTGCGATATATTAATAGAAATTTGCGAATAATTATGGAAAATGTTTGAAATAAAGTCCGAATTGCAAAAAATGAATAAAATAAGGGAATGACCTGTTTTGCAAGTTATGCATGCAGTAGGGATGATTCACTCCTCTATATTCCGCCACCTTTAACTCAGTGCCCTCTTGGTCTAGAATCTCAGTTTCTGGATCCCATTGTGACAGCAGGTCACTCGCCCCTCTCTAGTATAAATGACAAACAGGCAGGGAAGCTCGTTTATATCCTTTATTACATAAAAACACATCAGGATGGATAGCAGCATTACAAAACATAAACAAATTGATTGATAGAGTACACAAACATACATGCTTACATCTCAACAGCTTACTACAAAATGGCAGTCAGGCTCAAACGTGTTCAGTATTTATACAATTGTGCAAGCCCCTAGAAAGCTTCTTAAAGACTCCACGTGGGCCAGCAGAGTAATCCAGGCTGCAGAGAGCTGAATAAGCGACTTTTCTTGATACTAAGTATATTTTTTGTTGCTTTCCACATCTGAATACCTAGCAACTGTATTTCGCCTGCCTTTCTGTTACATTGAAGCTGTTTTTACTGCATTTAACTTAATATTGCACTTGGAATCCTTGTTTGTTACTATTTGACTGTATTTGTAGCAAATTCTTCTGTGTAAGCTGTAGTAGCTGATTCATAGCATTTATAAGTGTTTGCTGTACCTGTTTCTGCCTGTTTTGTGAAAAAAAAAAAAGAAAAAAAGAAAAAATATCTCTTGTTTTTCCTGCTTTACTAGTTTAGTCCAGTTTCAGAGTTGCTGATTCCTGGGCTTTGGTTGTAGTTCCTGTGTACTGTTTCCTTGCCTTATTTGGGAAGGGAAGCTACCTTGCTTTCCTGCTTTACTAGTTTAGTCCAGTTTCAGAGTTGCTGATTCCTGGGCGAAAAAAGAAAAAAAGAAAAAATATCTCTTGTTTTTCCTGCTTTACTAGTTTAGTCCAGTTTCAGAGTTGCTGATTCCTGGGCTTTGGTTGTAGTTCCTGTGTACTGTTTCCTTGCCTTATTTGGGGTAGGAAGCTACCTTGCTTTCCTGCTTTACTAGTTTAGTCCAGTTTCAGAGTTGCTGATTCCTGGGCTTTGGTTGTAGTTCCTGTGTACTGTTTCCTTGCCTTATTTGGGGGAAGGGAAGCTACCTTGCTTACCAGTGGGAGTGGGAAGCATTGAGCTGCCCTTTGTCCAGTTTTGTGAGGTTTCAGCCAGTAACTAGTAGTTTATTGGTCATTTTGGGCCAGTTTCTAGCTTTTTCCAGCCCCCTGGTATAAAACTTTCAGCTTGTACCTACTCAGCACAGACTCCATGTGGGCCAGCAGAGTAATCCAGGCTGCAGAGAGCTGAATAAGCGACTTTTCTTGATACTAAGTATATTTTTTGTTGCTTTCCACATCTGAATACCTAGCAACTGTATTTCGCCTGCCTTTCTGTTACATTGAAGCTGTTTTACTGCATTTAACTTAATATTGCACTTGGAATCCTTGTTTGTTACTATTTGACTGTATTTGTAGCAAATTCTTCTGTGTAAGCTGTAGTAGCTGATTCATAGCATTTATAAGTGTTTGCTGTACCTGTTTCTGCCTGTTTTGTGAAAAAAAAGAAAAAAAAAAAGAAAAAAATATCTCTTGTTTTTCCTGCTTTACTAGTTTAGTCCAGTTTCAGAGTTGCTGATTCCTGGGCTTTGGTTGTAATTCCTGTGTACTGTTTCCTTGCCTTATTTGGGAAGGGCTACCTTCTTTCCTGCTTTACTAGTTTAGTCCAGTTTCAGAGTTGCTGATTCCTGGGCTTTGGTTGTCAGTTCCTGTGTACTGTTTCCTTGCCTTATTTGGGGAAGGAAGCTACCTTGCTTACCAGTGGGAGTGGGAAGCATTGAGCTGCCTTTGTCCAGTTTGTGAGGTTTCAGCCAGTAACTAGTAGTTTATTGGTCGTTTGGGCCAGTTTCTAGCTTTTCCAGCCCCTGGTATAAAAGCAGCTAAGCGTTAAGCGAGATTTAAAGCGATTTAGCGAGCTGCCACTGTTGCACACTAGGGCAGTGCGGTTAAGCAGGTTTAAACTATTCGGGCTACCTAAAGTCCACTCTTCAAATTTTCCTTAAAACTACCTTCCCTCGAACTATACTACTGATCAAATCAGGCGTATCCTATAACTAAAAGATCAACTCTACTTGACTCCAAGTAGACTATTCTCTATCTATTAAACCTAGCACTTGCTCCTACAGTACCCAATACCTTGATCACGGCACTCTTGTCATAGATAGTACCCCAAAAGGCAACCCCCATTTCTCGGTCACCCACGTCCCGGAATCTTTTTTTAAAGTTTTTAGGTCTACCCTTCTAGCATGCAGGATCTTGAAGTCTCCCCCAAATTTTGAACCTGGGAATATTAGGTTTGTAAAATTGTCTGAAGGGGGGACCCTTTCCCCCTTTCCCAAAACACAAAACATGCGATGCCTTTCCCCAAACGGACTACTTTTTTCAAACTAAAGGGCCGTAGGGGAAAGTTAAAACACTTGCCCGTTAATAGTACCTTTCCCCAAAAAAAAAAAACCCAAAAAATCTGGGGCTCATCAAAATCAAAAAAGAGGGCCACCAAAGCAACCCCAAAAAACCCCCCCCCCCCAAAAAACCCGAACCTCCCTCACTCGGGTTCAAAATCACAGCCCTTCCAAAACCCTAGTAGTCATTTACTCCTATAAACACTATTCCCCCCCAGACAGAAAAAGGGTCCATAAGCTGCCTTCGGGGAAA